>NC_057811.1:370739196-370977471 GCF_018294505.1 Triticum aestivum | reverse complement strand
TATGATTTCATCATATCATTCGGTAGGATATCCCTGGCTGTTAGGCTGGATGGTAATACGAGGCAAAGTTTTACCCTAGTTCGGATCGGACCCTTGCAGTTGAAGAAAGAGCCTACTCCTGGTACTGTATATTAGTGATAGGGGTGTGTACAAAGTACACGTGAATACCAGGCATTGTGCGTGTGTATAACATACTAAAGGCCTAGGGTTACAAATCATATATAGTCGGCTTATCACCAGTGGGGATAGAGTCCTCCGCGACTCTGGTAGCTTCATGTTGTATGCCGAGTCCTCCACATGGGTCTTCGTATAACACGTCTCGGTCCAACCTATATGTGGCGCAGGATGGAACCGACCCATGAGTCTTCATGTTGACCCACCACAACTAGAAATGATGTGCCCACCACACCACACACGCAATCGGCCACTAAGAAAATAAGCATATACAATAGTACAACGGTATCTAGCTCACGATACGTCTCCATATTTTGTTGATGACACTGACGGACTTTGCATTTGATGCGTGCTCCGTATTTTGTTGACGACACTTACGGTCATTGTATTTGAAGCGAAAGCACGATATGGTCACTGGACTTCAAAATAAGCTCATCACGGTCACCACATACATTTTGTTGTGCTAACCAACATGCATGCATGCAAGGGATAATTAATGTCCTCCTTTGCTAGTACCATGAGGCAAACACCATTAATATTGCATCGATTAGTGTTAGTGGCCTTGTATATCTGCAAATTGTAATTTTGATAGTGGCCCCTTGTATATAAAAATGGAGGGAGAAAGATGAGAGATAAGGTGAGGAGGAGTGGGGCGTGGTGGTGACTGGTGGTCAGACTGGGCGGAGGCATGGGGATGGACGGCGCATTATGTCTAGGTTTGTATCTCTCTCACACACACCCACGTAGGTGGGGGACGTGCACGAAGAGAAGAGGTGCACGCACGGCGCACGTACTCCCGTCTCTTTCCCAACCACACCCGCACGGGTACACGGTGGAGCTCATTTCTGTACGAAAAAGGCAGCCCACGTGGTAATTTGGCATGTGTACTGGTTGTCCACTTGGTGGAGGGAGGATCGTCTACCACGGGTGAACAAACAAATTGCGACTTGACGCGTTATGTTAAATTAAAAAAAGAGGCAAACCATGTGGGGCCTACCTTAGAGGCAAGGCTCTATACACTGGAGTACTTTTGATGTGTCCCGTCAACTCGCAGAACGAGGAGAAGCTTGCTTAGTACGCCGTCTCCCCCGCCCACGGGCGCGGTGGCTCGTAGGATGAGGTGAAGCTTGCTTACGAGTAGTAGTAGTACTACTACTACTGTACGCCTTTACGCCCGCTCCCTCGCCCATGCGCGCGGTGGCTCGCAGCACGAGGAGAAAATTTTACTACTCCCTCCGTTTACTCCTCGTCCCTACTACGTACTTTGGCTAGTACTCCCTCCATTAACTTATACAAGGCCACTATAAAAAATACATTTTGCATCTATACAAGGCCACAAATAGTAATCGAGACAAAATTACTACTCCCTCCTTTCCAGTTTATGGCTCATTTCAAAATCTCTCCAACCAAGGTAGACGGTGAGTGGTCGAATTGATTTCGTAGTTTGCACAAGTAATTAGTACGCTCGTTTTTCTCAAGAAGTTATGTTTACGAAGGCATTAATTAGAACGAATGCATGAATGACCACTAAATTTCCATGAACTTGTACATGCATTCGTTAGTTTCCTCTTGACACCGCTTGCGTCGGGTGATCTAACGCACCTCGAAATCCAACATGTAATGGTACTACTACTAGTATAGTAGAATTGAGACTTATCAAACGGAAAAACGAATGTTTTTAGATGAGCCCTATAAACCCTAGTGGGTACGTACTCCATAAAAACAGATTTTTCCAAAACTAAGTCGCTCCCTTTCATGAATTCTGTAGTATACTCCTCCGTCGACGCTCCCTTTCATGAATTTTGTACTTCCTGTCGCCGACATGTGGGACATATAGCAACCGGGTCGACGTGTCAAGCACCAAATAACAATGCAGAACAGCAGGGGGGACGCACCCCACTCGTACCGGCCTAGTAGTAGTAATGAGCAATGAGACGTCAAATCACAATGCCGCACCTTCCCAAACGGACGAAGCAACCATTATTTCACACTTCGGTTCGCCATCATCTCAAACCACGTAGTATTGCTTCTGCCTCAAGAGGGACACGCGCATCGCCTTGGTACATCATGACACGTGGGACCGCATGACAGGCCATGCTCCCCCGCCGATCGCTCGGTAAAATCACCTCATTTTTACTATACTTCCTCCGTATCAGTTTACTACATGGCATGCACGTCGTTCTAGGTTGAGAATTTAACTAGCTATATATGTGATGAACAGTACTCTAGCTTTTTAAAAAAGTATACTTTTGTACAGTAGTACTATCGATGGATTGCGCCATGGAGCAAAAATTGAAATTAAAAAAAAGGTGGTACATATAGAGAGCGCTCATCGCCAAATTATGCATATAGTACTATTAAAAAAGCTAGTACGTGCTTAATTGGGGTGCTAAATTCTATTAAAGAAATACTAGTAGTATGTACATACTGAAGAGTTAAAGTAACGAGAAGAAACATAACATAGTTCTGCTGGGGGCTCGCACAACACACCCCTCAAATTAAACTAAGCACACCTGAAATTAAACTATGCAACTAATCCGGTAGACACTGCATTAGAAGTTTAGAACCACCATGAGCAACGACACTGCCACCTTACTCGGAGTCCTCGTCCACGTCCTCGACTTCGTCCTTGTCCCTCTTCCTCTTGGCCGATACTTCTTTGCTTGAACCGCACACTTGGCTGTTGCTCTTCATGCAACCCTTGTAGATATTGAAACAAAGGTAGCCATCCATTGCAGCGTCGTGGATGTGGTCTATATCTAGTACATTCCGCTGCCATGCATGACGATGAAGCGTGTAATGAGGTTTCTCCAGTTTACGGTACGAAGGATGAACCATGGCTCCTGCCAGGGTCAGCACTGAAGGCTGATGAGAGGGCACCAGCCGATTCTTCTGGAGGTCGAAGGGGTTGCCTACAACGAGGCCTATCCGACCCAGGACTTCTTTGTTGTTCTTAAAGTCTACATTAACGAATTTCACTGTTTTGTCCTTGAGGAAGTTCTTAAAATCCTGGCACTCAACGTCGGCATGGCATATGTGGTAGACCAAGCAAACGTTATGTACGCAAACCTGGATCACGGCGGGCTTCTTCCTCTCTTCGTCCTTTAGATCCTTCTCTCGTCCTAGGACTGTGGTGTACTCAACATCTAGCCCAGCAACCCACTCATCATCTGATTTTTCGAACATGCGTCTGAAGCGAGAAAGGCATCCTTTCACCGTCGCGGAAGAACGGGTGTAGATGACGTCGAACTCATCACCGGTGATGGTTCTAACCTTGTACTCACCGCCGATCGTGGAGATTTGGGACGCCATGGATTTGGGAGGAGGGTTAGGATTAGTGGAACTGTCGTAATGTGAATGGACGGGACGACTAGGAGCGAACCGCCGTAGTATTGAAGGACGTGCGGGGACGAGTAGGAGCGAACTGCCAGCGTGCGAACGGCAGGGTAGTGGCTTTCCATTCTCCCATGATACGGGCTTCCGAGAGCCCTTGGATTTGAGATCGAACGGTTGCATGGCGTGATTCTAGACCTATGGGTGAATATCCTATCCTGGAGGGTTATTCTGCAAATTTTCAGCAACTTAGCATGCGACCGTTTGATCTCAGATCCAAGGGCTGCCAGCAGCCCGTATCATGGTCGCGCCTACCACGACCGTCGCGTCGCTCGTGCGGTCGCGCCCTTGGAGATTTAACACGGTGCGTTAGGCTATCTGATGTTGGCATGTCATACATAGTCATCACTTAGTCACTCATACTACAACAAGGTTGGCTATAAGTGTATTTTTTTTACTCCTCTCTATCTCTTTCTTCGTACTCCCTCCGTCCCATAATATAAGAACGTTTTTGACACTAGTGTAGTGCCAAAAACGTTCTTATATTATGGGACATAGGGAGTACTAGTATTTATTGCATTTGCCAAGGAGTGACCTCTTCCAATGAAATGGTGTTGCTAAGTTTGCTTCATTTAATTAGCTATAGACTCAAAATTGTCTTTTCACGTAGGTACACGCGCTTAGCACCGTTTCTTCCTTGGGTCACCAAACTAGTCTCTCTCTTCTTGATTAACGTGCCACATCAGACTTTATGCCTATGTGGCAAGCTTAAGCACCTGTAGGAGCAAGTAAAAGTAAGTACAATAGTGCGCTTTACATGGCATTTTTGCATATGTGGAGGAAAGAGGGGCAAGGAAAAAGTGGAGAAGTGGGCTCTCATGCAAGAGCCAGCCTCTACTACATGGTGGAGCGTTGGGAGAGGCACATGTATGGAGGTGGTCAGGAATCGGGAGACTCACGCCGGTCGTAGCGCCGCATTTAAAATGATAATGGCAAGTCAAATCACGGGGCCCCACCTGTCCAGCAGTAACTCGCTGTCAAATCACACAGCCCTACGTTTGCAGCAGCCTACTCCCTCGTCCTCTCGCGTCTCTGTCGAACCGACTAGGCGGAACTGCCCCGCCTACCGTGCAGGAAAAGCCCCGCCCTCGACTTTTAAATACAACTACATCCGCTTAAGAATCCAATGATATACTTTTTGTGACATAGTAACTCATATTTAGTTAGTCAAATGGATGACCTAGAACTACGTGCAGGCCCTATAAACCGAGACGCCTAAAAATAAAAAAACCGAGACGGAGAGGGTAGTTCAGCACGTATCTTTTTAGATCAATATAGTCGGGATTCACCAAGGAGCAAAACCAAGTGGTAGGCTGCTCCTGTCGTGTTGGCGTAGCAACTCAAGCAGGGTCAGTCCGCACACGAAATGGCGACACACTTAACAGGACCCCTTTGGCCGACATGTGGCTCATCCACCGTCTTGTTCCACGTGCGATGCACCAAATTACAGTTCGGAGCAGCGGTTGGAATTGGAGGCACCCCGGTCGTAGCGCCGCAGTAGTAGAAAATGAGCGATGAGGGGTCAAATCACAAAGCCCCACCTTTCCCGCATTAAGCTGGACGGACGAAGCAACCATCATTTCACTCTAGGGCGCAAGAGCATAAAGAAAAGAGAAAACAATGATGCGTGCGGCAGCTACCTAGGGCACCCTAGGGTAGGGGTCTCCACTACAGATCCTTTTTTTGAAAGCGCCTCCACTACAAATCGGCTTCTCCCTCGTCCTCTTGAAGAAAACCGATGATGAGTGCGGCGGTAGGGTTTGTAGGAGTACTACGGCGTGCGGGGCCACGTCGTAGTAAACGGGTTCGAGTCGACGCCTTAAATATGTGTGGGCCGCTTGGTTTTACGGGAACGAGGCAGCATTTTGGGTTCGGGGACCAGTGGAGATATAGTACGTACAAAAAATTGTGGACGTAGGTTCGACCGAAAGGCAATGATGCATGGGCCCTGCATTTTGATATACCCGGGGCCGCGTGAAATTTGCTACTCTACTCAAAACTAGTAAGGTACACATGTATTGAACGCATGAGATTTCGAAACCAAATTATGAATAAATACACACTATAGCATGTAAAGCTTTGAGTCATATATGCATGATGTAGATGTTCGTTTAGTTCTTATAGTTCATCTCATTCAAAATCAATTAGTTTTATAAAAATGTTAAGATTCATGGGGTTGTGCATTGTAAATCATAAAGTAAAAAACAAATAATGGCAATTCATTTAGAAAAAATAATCAATTATGATACAGAAGATTCTAGAACAAAGGAGAAGTGCTTGTGTTTTGAGGTTTGTGCATTATGCTTAAGTTCAACCATGGAGTCTTCTAAATTGTACATGTGGCAGATCTGGTGGAATGTTGATGATATCCAACGGCCAGTAGTGCTCGGATTTGCCTATCTCTGCACTGTCGGGTTAGCTTCATCCAGCGACCATCTTTCAAAGTTATTGGCACACTATATAGTTCTTGTGCCATAGTTGCATGTTTTGGAAAAAAGCTACTAGTGGGTTGTACTATCTATTTAGGAATAGAAGATGTATACATGGAAGTTGTAGGGAAAGAGATGACATGGAGCATCTCAATTCCTATGAGTAGGGATTGGAAAAGAGATGTCATTTGGTTCACATCATAGGAACTTTTCTATTGAATCTAGAGATGACATGTATCTCAATTCCTATGAGGAGGGATTAGAAAAGAGATGTAATTTGGTTCATATCATAGGAACTTTTCTATTGAATATACGCTAATGTTTATTTTCCTTTGAAATTAAGGGAGTATAGGAATCCATTCATATGAACCAAGTGGCTCTAAAGCTATAGAAATGATATCATGTTTATTTCCTTTGAAATGTGGAGTATATGAATCTATTCCTATGAACCAATTGGCTCTAAAGGAAAAAATCCTATAAAAATCATATCATATAGAGTTCCTATGATATTCCTCGACACTAAAGGATGCTTGAAATTGCTGCGGGTGATACGATGGTCTTTCTTTGTAGACTCCTCACCCATCTTTATAGTTACCTCTCGAAGATGAATGAAATGATATATACATGGTATTCTACATGTGCAATTTGGTACACGAAAACTCGGTAAAAGTTTGCGAGGTTCGAATTTTCAATAAAGCTATATGCACTGCATTTCGGAACGGAGGGAGCATACGGCAGTTGCTAACACTCACGTGGAAGATTTGTGTGTAGGAGGAGTGGCTGTTCTGTTAAATGACATGGCAAAACTGACACTGTCGGATGCCGATCTAACGGTTCTTACGGCGTTCGTCAGGAAAAGGCTTGTGGCGAACGTTTGTCGGATAATGATTTACGGACACATGCATTGCATTGATACGTGCCCCCCTCTCTCTCACGCACACGCACCCTCACGAGTCACGACTCTCCCGAGTCCTCTCGCAGACTCGCACGTCGCACCCACCGTCTATCTGCAGGTAGACGTCACGCACATATGTGCTCTTCACACCCTACCCTCAGAACTTCTAAAAAACAAAAGACGGCGCGCACATTTTATTTTAGCTCACACGTCACACACTTATACTATTACTCTTGCGGCGAACGTTCTTTGGGCATAGTATATTGTACTCTCACGAAGAGAAGCGGTGCACGCACGCACTAGTTCTCTCACACCCACTCGCGGGTACACGTAGGAGCGCATTTTTTTGAAGCTGGTACAACAAAATCACTCCACTATATATAAAAGCAGGAGCCTTAGCGCTTGCTTTACTAGGGTTCCTCTCGTTCACTCTCTCATGCTCTCCAGATCTAAGCAACACATAGGTGGCCACACTCTCTCTCAGCTCACGGCTGGTCACAAATCCGGCCGGACAACCTCGACCGGGGCAGGGGTGTAGGTGCATCGTTCACGCTGTCGTCGGCGGCGAGGGAGGAGACCAACGGCTGCCCGCGCGTCCCGATCGGCGGCCGTGCCGTTCTCTCCGAGAGAGCGCCGGCTCGGGAGGGCCTCCGACCCCTTCTTCCTCCCTGCGGTATTGTGGCCAAGATGCGGCCTCCCGACGCCGTCTTTGCCACATGCCGACGACCCTCAGGTATATATTCCTTCGAAACCTGCCTTGCTCTACTGCCCCAGCTCCCTTCGTGTGGATCCTTTTCTACTTCCGTCCGCTGTTCCAAAGCCACCTAGACTTCTACTATTATTAGAAGTAAAGCTAGTTCATACAGTCGACTCAAAGCGTTGGTTCAAACAGGGAAGAAAGTGGGAAAGCTGTAGCATGAATCTAGGACTTGGTTCTAAGAGGAAACGGGGGAAAGTAGTAATATCTGTCACTGTTTAAATAACCGTATTTCGTATTTGCGCAAACAGGGATGTCTGTCTCCATATCGTTTCGGGATGTCTGTCTCCGTATCGTTTCTATCCGCGCAATCAAAAGCACACACCTCAGTTTTAGTACAACTGCGCAAAATGAGATGGCTATCCCTCGTTGCCGTCGTCTAACCTCCCGTCTTCAAGGTATCCCTACATTGGTAGTAACTAAGGTAGAATGACCAACGCAATCTAAAAGAAGCTGATTCGTACGTTTTACTTCCTGATTGCAGTGCAGGGACGAGCGAAAACAACTGCATCCTAGTCCGGAATGCACTTTCTACCAGTTCATCCATGGACCGAGGACTAGCTGGCACGGCTGCACGGCGGTTTTTTGGACAGGTGCGCGGACAAGAGGCATTGTGGTCTGCTTATTTCTGCAAATAGCGGTGCTTAAATTTAGTGGAATGCACAAGCATTTCAGCTGGTCAGTACACTGCATGGTTCAGTTCAGCATTCCAGCTGAGACCACAATTATAATTGGTTATTCTGGAATGAGAGAACCTAACCCTGGATGGTGGCAACAAGAAAAAACCAGAGTGAACTCCAGGAAATTTAAGCCTGCCGGGAGGCCCTTTGCTCAGAGAAGCCTTGCTTGTTTTTTCCTGATTTGTAAACCTTCTCACAACTTTGTCTTTTGCTGTGAACTAGTATATGTTTGTTATGTTCTATGAATCATTGAGATGTATAAAATTGCTTAACTTATGCTTTTCAAGTTTTTTATGAAGACGAGTTTAATGTGAGTGTTCCACATGAGCGCTGGACTAGCGTGTGAACGTTTGGAATTTATTACATTGTGGCCTCAATTAACTGCATGAACCACTGTAACAAGATACATAGTTGCTTATATGTCAGACAGCAGATTGTTGATTGTTAGCTGGTCGATAGCCTAGTGTTGAAGCGAGCTGAGCCAATGTGCCGTGTTTTGCACAACTGCTTACAAGTGGGGTAGCACCAACAGTGTTTACAAGTACTTATGTATACGTCGGCGCACGGTTCTCGAACGAGTGCTCTATTTCATCAAAACACACACTGCTCGTATGATAAACCGTGACAACTTATGTCTTACCATGCCATATTCATGAAAAAACTAGTGAGGACGCATCTGTTTCGGCAACAATTACGATGGTTCTCACATGATTCACGGGCACACAAAAGTAGCAGCAGTTCCCATAGACGGATTCAAACAGAGTACTAGCCCCAGAGGGGTCGATAACAGGCAAGGTTCGGATAATTAGACACAATCCAAACTACTATTAAACACTAGCTGGGGCAACTATTTCATGCCTCGATCTAATTTGGGCTGGACACAAGACGGACCTTGCCATGAACATCATCGAGGACGTCCCGCAGCAGCTCAATCCTGTGAACCTTCATGAAGACAACCTTGTGGCCTTGCCACTGATAAACTTGTTTGTGGAGGCATGCCACGTCATCTTCCTGCGTAAGCTTGACAAGAACAGTATGCCTCACAAACGAAGGAGTAGCTTTGAACTTCTTGTGCTTCAGTACACCCTGGACAACACGCCTGACAACAGTGAGGCTGGAATACAACTCTTCATTGGTATAACCGCAAATGGCTTCCAGGATCCAACAGCCTAAGAACTCTGTTTTCCCAGTGCGTATATTCAGGTCGTCCGCCTCATAGCGAGTGACATGTACAACCACACAATCCTTGTCTGCATCAGGCTCTTATTGAAACAGAAACAAATTCTGAATTACTTTTCAGTATAAGAAACACAAGTTATTTAAACCACTATGTATAGCATGGCATCGAAGCTAATAAAATTTTGCATTATTAATCACCACATACTTCCTTTTCTAAAAAAATCACCACATACTTTGATGAAAAACCACAATCGAGATCGGCAAAGAAGGAAATCACCTTGGGCAGCTCAGCGGGGGGGGGGGACACATCCTCGAAGGGGGAAAACTGCTCCTGCAGTGCCACGGGTGCTGTAACCTCAAACGGGGTGTTGACCATCTCAATAGTGGCCGTGAGCGTATCTGGGGTCGGCTCGGTGGTTGCCTCCATCTTCTTGGAGCTCTCTGTCTCGTGGGGATCAGCCTCCTGCGTCTGCTCCAATATCGGCAGATCTTTGCCTGGTTCTCCTTGGTCCATCATGAAACTGACAAATACTAGGAGACCACTGAAAGGAAAACACAATTGCAATGACAATGAAACAAAATAGAGAGTGAGGATCGGTTACTGCTTTGCAAAAGTTCTTTTTTTCTGAACGAAAATATACCAACATCACGGATTCGCTTACCTTCCCTTCATTCGGAGAGAAGAACAGTGGCAGATGCGAGTGTTGCCTTTCTTGAAGACGGTGAGGGAGAAGGGGATTCAGCGAAGAGTGAAATGATGGTTGCTTCGTCCGTCAAACTTAGACTGCGGGGCGGTGGGGTTTTGTGATACGACGGCTCGTTACTGCCGCGCTACGACCGGGGTGACTCTCCGCCTGCATACTGCCTTCTAATTTGGTGGATGGCATTTGGGCCCGCGCGCTGCATGGCCCGCATGTCGGTGAACAAAAGTATAACGGCATTCAGTAGAGGGAGACATTTCAATGACCTAGGAGGAGCCAGAAGCGGTAGAGTGTCTCCACTGTACTAGTAGTAATTGTTTTTCTGGGTAGCTGTAGAGTGTCTCCACTGTACTAGTAGTAATTGTTTCTCTGGGCCCAAGACAAAACAGCCCGTCCACACTAGTAAATAGATAGTAAAATCAATTCAAAAGCCCATATATTTACTGAATGAGAGGCGCTACCCATACCCAGCACACCCCCCCCCAAAAAAAACCTGGGTGCTCTTCCTCCTCCTCGCTCCCACCCACCTCACGTCAGCTCGCTCCACTCGTACCCCCAAACTCCTCACCTCACTCCAACAGAAAACCCCAGCTCCCCTTCTTCCTCACTCCTACAGAAAACCCCCAGCTCCCCTTCTTCTTCGCTCGCACTACAACTAGGCTCGTCATTCGTTACTCTGCTCAAATCCGTGAGCGCGACGCGACGCCCTCGAGGAAAATGGAGTCGGCTAACCCCAGCGCCAAGAAGATGAGCCTCCCGCCAGCGGCGACGCATGTTGTAGATCCCGCACCCGGCAGCGCGGGGAGAAGCGGCGACCCCGCCCCCACCGGATCTCAGGAACCCGTAGAATCTCGGGTGGACCGCATCAGCGATCTCGCGGACGCCGTTCTTGGGGAGATCATCTCGCTTCTCCCCACCAAGGATTGCCGCCGCACCCAAGTCCTCTCAATTCGGTGGCACCCTCTATGGCGCGTCGTGCCCCTTAATCTCGACTGTCGTCAGCTATCTCTCTTTAATGATTTTGAAATCCCCAGAGCCATCATCTCCTCCCAATCGGTGGATTCGTAAGCATCGGGATTTTCTCACTTCTCATGAGATTCCATTGAAGACAATAACGCTAGAACGATATGTAGCCAAAAGTGCAAACACAAGATTTGTCACATTCTTCCTGCTGAATGCGAGGTTACTATTGTCCATCAGGCTTAAGTTTATCAGCAGCATGGTTTTGACGGATGGGTATGTCAACGAGCAAAAAAAGGAGTTTCAGGTGGGCAAAAGAGCTTCTGAACGTGCCGGGCTTCTATTTACAACATATTGTGGTCATAATCCAGTAAATTTTACGACCCAGGATGTTCATTCTATGGACCTGACCGATCCATTTAACTGTGACTGCCAAAAACAGTGCTGGAGTTAGATGTTGTTGCCCTTTTCAATCTGGTTTTTTTTGTAAACCTGATGAACAATTAACCCTTGTGCTTTTGTATAGTTTGTAAGCTGGAGTTAGATGTTCCTGCCCTTTTCAACTCGGCTGTGACTGTCATATTTTCTTTGAAACAAGGCAAATGGCTTGCCATTCGTTTAATTTAGAGTGAAATATTGTAACAAATCCCAACCAAGGGAAATAACATCACTCTCGTCGGCTGCTTGAGCTCACTGTGCATTACAGAAGCCAAGTGATTAGCCCCCACCAGCACCCACAAACTTATTTTGAACTAGCACATCAAATGGGCTGCAAATTTTCATAGGAAAGGCTGCATGACCGTGACAGATTTGGATTCTGACATTTGGGACCCGCGAGGAAATAGCCTATCCAAGGTGGTGTCGACTTACTAGCCAGTCAACAAACGATTCTGCCTACCAGCCGTTGGATTGACATCCAACATCTGTCGTGTATCTTCTATCTCTTGTCTTCTTCCTCCTCCAGCCGCCCAAACCAAACCACCCCGTCGGCTCCGCCTGCTCCCGCCTCCCATGGCTGGCTGCGCCTCCGCCGCCCTACCGTACGTACCCTCCAGCATTGGCCAGTCCCTCCCTCTATTCCCCCACACGTCATGTTATTCCCCGGCGACGTCAGCCCCAACACGCACCCGCGCCCGAACCAGTCAACCCTCGTACTCCCCTCCTCCTGCGACTGGACTGGCGCATCTTCAACGGCTCATGTTCGTTCCATCCGAGGCCTCGCCGTCGTCCTCCGCCTTGCGGCCTTGGTTCGCTCGCCGTGCGCGGTGCGCTGCCCTCTTGCGTTGTCAACGTTGTCAACAACAGAGAGGAACAAGGAGATGACTGTACGTGGAGAGGATGACAGTAGGGACCCACCAGCGTCATGGCAGTACGCAAGCAAGTGCCTCTATAGTACAAGCCCAAAAATATGGTTCCTCCTAATGGTTGGACATCTGGGGCTCACGCCATTGTCAACGTAGTCAATAAACGAGAGAATTGCACTACGAGCGGCTAACACCAGGGACCCAGCAAGTCACGCAGTTTTTTTTTTAGGAACAAGCAGTTGTTATTTATACTAGTTTTAGCGACGGATCAGGGTAACAACGGGGCTGTGCGGGGGATGTGGCCCGTCTAGCCAGGGTTTTATATATGTTTACCACATCAAGAGCCCAGTTGTGTTTTTTTCTTGCTGAAAATGGCTAGCCCAGTTCTATTTTTTTTAAGAAATACCCAAACAAGGCCTACTTGCTTTATCGGCCCTGCTGGGCTGCAAATCTTTCAAGACGAGGAGAGTTTCATTCGGTTTGCCCAGAAATGGGCTGTACATTTTTTAAACACATCAAACCGGGAATTAGTTTCAATTTTTTTTCATTACAAGATCTTAAATTCCATTGATTTTTATGCGTGGACAATTATTTGGATTTTATATTTATATAAATTATTTTTCAAAATAGATTGAATGTGAATCGATATTTCTGGATTAAAAACAGTTGACTGCACCGAAATATGCAAAATTTTGTATACTTTTTAACCGTGGCCACAATATGGGGTGTAATGCTAACAAAAAGAAGATGGGCTCCAAAAAAATTCTTAAGAATTAGCAAATGGGATGTACATTATTAGAAATAATGGCAGATGGGTTGTATGCTGTTTTCCACAGATTTGAGGCTGACTTGTGCGCCTACTACAGGTTGACGCGTATGCTTTCATAAAAAAAAGGTTGACGCACACGCAACGCCCTGTCAACTTAGTCAACACACGAGAGCAGTGACTGTTGGTTGTCCATCCAACGGCTGTCGTGCTTCTTCAATCTCTGCTCTTCATGCTCCAGCCGCTCAAACAAGCGCCGGCGGGACTGCCTGCTCCCTCCTCCCGCGGCCGGCTATGCTGCCGCGTAGGCCTCACGGCCCCACCGTACTCCCATCGCTGGCCTAGCCATCCCTCTACTCACCCACACATGCTGTTATTCTCCGGCGATGGCAGACGAACCAGTAAACCCTCGTACTCCTTCGTGTGGGAAACAACTGTCGAGTATTCCCTGGCTCCCTGTCGTTCCCTTCCTAGGCCTCGCCGTCGTCCACCGCCCTGGTGCTCTCGGTGCGGCCTGGTCAACGTGGTCAATGAACGACATCCATCGGAAGTGGACTGTACGTGGAGAGGCTGACAGCTGGGTCCACGGCTGCACGCAAGGAAATGCCTCCTTATTACGCGCAAAATAATGATTCCTCCACCTGACAGCTAGGACCCACAGGAAGGGCCTCTGTATTTCGCGAAAAAATGTTCCCCCGCTGACAGGTCGGATCCACCAGCTATATCTTCGCACGCAAGGAAGTGCCTCCTTATTACGCCCAAAAAAATGAATACCCCCTGCTAGCTGGGACCCACCATATTGTTGGGCTGACTTGTGGGCCTACTAAGTTGATGGGGACGGAGGGCTTTGTCAACTTAGTCAATACTCAAGTGACCGTATGATGTCCATCCAACGGCCATAGTGCTTCTTCAACCTCTGGTCTTCTTGCTCTAGCCGCCCAAAGCAGCGCCGGTCGTGCCGCATGCTCCTGCCTCCCGTGGCCGGCTGTGCTACCGCGGAGGCCTCACCGCCTCCATACTACTCCCACCACTGGCCAGGCCATCCCTCCACTCACCCACACCCCCTGCTATTCTGCGGCGATGGCAGTCTCACACCGCAGCCGAACCAGTGAACGCTCGTACTCCTCTTCGCGTGGGCATCCACTGCCGCGTCTTGCCCGGCTCCGCGTCGTCCCCTTCCTAGGCCTCGCCGTCGTCCACCGCCGTGGTGCTCTCGGCGTGGCATGGTCAATGTGGTCAACGACCGACTTCCATCGGAAGAGTACTGTACGTGGAGAGGCTGACAGCTGGGTCCACGGCAGCTGCAAGGAAGTGCCTCCTTATTACGCGGAAAAAAATTATTCCTCCACCTGACAGCGGGGACCCACCGGATGGGCCACCAGTATTTTGCGAAAAAAATCGTTTCCCCCTGACTGCTGGAACCCACCGGACGGGCCACTGTATTTCGTGAAAAAAACGTTCCCCCCGCTGTCAGCTCGAACCCACCGGAAGTGCCTCCTTATTACGCACAAAAAAATGAATACTCCCCCGGCTAGCTGGGACCCACCTTGGTGGGAGGCTGACTTGTGGGCCTACTAAGTTGACGGGGACGAAGGGCTTTGTCAACTTAGTCAATATGAACGATTCTAGCTCCAGTGACCGTACGATGTCCATCCAACGGCCGTAGTGCTTCTTCAACCTCTGGTCTTCTTGCTCCAGCCGCCCAAAGCAGCGCCGGTCGTGCCGCATGCTCCTGCCTCCCGTGGCCGGCTGTGCTGCCGCAAAGGCCTCACTGCCCCCTACTATTCCCACCGCTGGCCAGGCCCTGCGGTGACAGCAGCCTCACACCGCAGCCGAACCAGTGAACCCTCGTACTCCTCTCCGCGCGGGCTTCCACTGCCGCGTCTTCCCCGGCTCCGCCTCGTCCCCTTCCTAGGCCTCGCCGTCGTCCACCACCGTGGTGCTCTCCGCGCGGCGTGGTCAACGTAGTCAAGGAACGACTTCCATCGGAAGAGTATTGTACGTGGAGAGGCTGACAGCTGGGTCCACGGCCACAGCCCAGTTATTTTGTGATTTGCTAAGTAAGTCGCTTTGTCACGCCTGTTGGGCTGCAAATCTTTCAAGACGAGGAGAGCTTTCATTCGGCTGGCCGAGAAAATGGCCCATCAGTAATGAGAAATGGGATGTACATTTTTAAAACACGCCAAACCGGCAATTAGTTTCAAATATCTTTTTTTTCATTTCAAGATTTTAAATTACATTAATTTTTATGCGTGGAGAATTTGTTGGATTTTATATTGATATACATTTATTTTTAAAATCAGTTTGAATGTGAGTTGAAATTTCGGGATTAAAAACAATTCGAACCGCACCGAAATATGCAAAATTTCGTATAATTTTTTAACCGTGGCCACAATATGGGATGTAATGCTAACAAAAAGAATATGGGCTCCAAAAAAACCTTAAGAATTAGCAAATGGGCTGTAAATTATTAGAAATAATGGCAGATGGGCTGTATGCTGTTTTCCACATATTTGAGGCTTTCCTAAAAAAAGGTTGACGCACAAGCACTGACTGTTGGATGTCCATCCAACGGCCGTCGTGCTTCTTCAATCTCTGCTCTTCCTGCTCCAGCCGCTCAAACAAGCGCCGGCGGGACTCCTGCTCCCTCCTCCCCGCGGCCGGCTGTGCTGCCGCGCAGGCCTCACCGCCCCACCGTACTCCCATCGTTGGCCTAGCCATCGCTCTACTCACCCACACCTGCTGTTATTCTCCGGCGACGGCAGACGAACCAGTAAACCCTCGTACAATCGTACTCCCCTCCGCGTGGGAAACAACTGTCGAGTCTTCCCTGCCTCCGTGTCGTCCCCTTCCTAGGCCTCGCCGTCGTCCACCGCCGTGGTGCTCTCGGCGCGGCGTGGTCAATGTGGTCAATGACCGACTTCCATCGGAAGAGTACTGTGCGTGGAGACGCTGACAGCTGGGTCCACGGCACCAACAAGGAAGTGCCTCCTTATTACGCGCAAAATAATTATTCCTCCACCTGACAGCGGGGACCGACCGGACGGGCCACCGTATTTCGCAAAAAAATGTTTCCCCCCTGACTGTTGGGACCCACCAGCTACACCTTCGCACGCAAGGAAGTGCGTCCGGGCAAAAAAAAAAACGATTCGCCCCCCTGACTGCTGGGACCCACCAGCTACATCTTCGCACGCAAGGAAGTGCCTGACAGTCGGGACCCACCTGGTCGAAGCGTACGTAGCGTTGTCATTCTGGTCGCGAACGTGTACGTACATATATACTGGTGGATGTAGAGGCGCGCACGTGTCGTAGTAGAGGCGCGCACGTAGCATGTAGACGTACGTACAACGGCCAGGGTGCAAGAAAGAAAATACGGCCACGTATGTGTACATACGGGCGGGGTCTCGAACGCCTACTCGCGCATACGTATGGCGATGCCTCATTGACATGGCTGGGTCGGAACGGAGAAACAGCATCGTCGTCGTGTTCATGGGGAGGCAACGGAATGCGTCGTGTTCATGGGGAGGCAACGGAATGCGTCGTGTTCATCGGGAGGCAACGGAACGCGTGGGAGCCAACCGGCTGGGTCGGAACGGAATGCGTGGTCGTGTTCATCAGGAGGGCTTGGATGGAACAGGCGATGGAAACGAGGCCTGGCGTACCGCAGAATGGAGGAAACGGCCTTGTGTTCGACCGGCCACGTTCGAAACGGGATCCTGTTCATCGGGAGGGGTCTGGCGTACCGCAAAACATACGAAACGGACCTCCTACGGTCGTAACGGGGGTCTTTTTGATCGGGAGGGGTGTGGCGTACTGCAAAACAGAGGAAACGGGCCTCCTACGATCGAAACAGGGGTCCTGTTGATCGGGAGGGGTGTGGCGTATCGCAAAACGGACGAAACGGACCTCCTACAGTCGAAACGGGGGTCCTGTTCATCGGGAGGGGTGTGGCGCACCGCAAAACGGACGAAACGGACCTCCTACGGTCGAAACGGGGGTCCTGTTCATCGGCAGGGGTGTGGCGTACCGCAAAACGGGACTCCACGGGATACTGTTCATCTCCACCGTCGACCTCCTCCAGCCTCCACGGGCTCCTGTTCATCCAGCCTCCACCGCGTGCTACTCCACCGGCTACTGTTCAACCACCCCTCCACGGGCACCCCTCCACCGTCTACTGTTCATCCAGCCCTCCACACCACGGGGGTCCTGTTCAACCACCCCTCCATGGGCACCCCTCCATCGTCTACTGTTCATCCAGCCCTCCACACCACGAGGTCATGTTCATCCAGAGGCAACGCCACCGCTCACTGTTCATCCAACCGCCCCCCCCCCCCCCCCCCCCGCAACGCTTACTGTTCATCCCAGAGGCAGCATCGATCGGCTTCAGTTAGCAGCAGTAGCGAAGGAATCGCTCGATCGGGTTCAGTTAACAGCCATCGATCGATCGCCCGGGTTCAGTAACGCGTAGCCTGCAGTGCAATCGCTCGGGTTCAGTTAGAGCCCAACGCCTCGCTAGGGTTCAGTTAGAGCCAACGCCTCGCACACACGCGCGTACGTGTACGAGAGAAACGCGCATCGCTCGGCCCCCGACCTCCCACCGTAACAGGGAACTCCCCGAAATTTTCCTCGCCCTCGCTTCTACCACGGTTTTTTCCGTCATGGACGGCCCAAAGAATGTCATGCAGCTGCGTCTCCGGCCCGCCCAAGACGAAAAGCCCATTTTCTATCATGATTTTTTTTCATAGAAGTAGGAGCCCACCACATCTATGATGATACTGGGTTTTGTCACAATTATCGTCATAGAAGGTCATATGTATGACAGAAAAAATTTCGTTCTGCCCAAAATGTCACGGATGTGTCTTTTTTTGTAGTGATCCGAGCCCTTCCCCTCCCTCCTGACCTCGCCATAGCTCCACCCAGACCCCGGCGGTCCTCCCCGTGTCCTCCCCCACCGCCGGAGCCACCTAGGCCGTGTGCCCCAAGATCAACCGCCGCCGCCAAGCTCTCTGTCCCCGCGCGCTGCCACCCCTCCTCTCCTCCCCGGCGCTCGTTTCCTCTCTGGATGGATGCGGTGGGCCGCGCCTCGCTCGCCGGTGGCCTCCCCTTGGCCGTAGCTGGCCGGAGCCAACGAGCCCATCGCCGGCCAAGTCCAGCCACGCCTCTGCCTCGCCCCTCTCTCTATTATGTCAGTCATGAGCGAGAAGAAGGAGCGGGAGGAGGGAGAAAGGGGTGGGGCCCACATGTAAGCGACCCAGCTGGCCGGCCCCGTCCACGCTGACGTGGATAAGTGGAGACGTACTCCTGTGAGTACGCTCTCCCTTATCGAAGGTGTACTTTGTTTCTTCTTTGGGCAGGAATGTGTTTTCCTCTCTAGAAAGCGTATTTCTGAGAAAGGCGCATTTTGTTTTTCCGGCTAAGGGCCTGTTTGTGAGGATTTTCTTACAAATAAGTCCCTGGCAGAAAAACAATCGTACCTTTTTAACCGTAGCTCCAAATGAGGTGATTCCAAAGCCCATTTCTTCGTCTCGTCAAGCCCACTCTGCTGATATCATTTTCACCATGTTTTAACATTCTGAAAATGCCCATTTTGCCCTTACGCTTAATCAGCCCCCTCCGAGCGAGAACGTTTTCCGGCGATTCTTTCCGCAAGCCTCTCGCACTTTGTCCCGGTGATTTCTTCCACCCCAGGCAAGCCACAACCACCATTTGCATGATATTCATGCAGTAGCATTGGTTTTCAACTTGAATCTTTAATAACTGACTGTTTGTTTTGCTATTGTTGTCGTTATTTCGGTTATGCTTGTGGATCGGTGGTTACCATCATGCTATGTTTTCTTGCACTCTGTTATCATGTTCTACCTGATAGTATTATTTTCATATTGGTCATGCTTGATAGTAGTACATGTTGGGTTGGTCATGTTCTTCGGTGCATGACTAACGTCGGTTACCGAGTATCGTCAATATGCATTGTTCCTTTGTTGTTAGCTGGTTAGGTGTTTACTCGGTAATATTATTGATGTGTTCTTGCATGGTACCTATTGTTGATGTTAATGGTTATGTTATACTATGAGTAGTGTTGTAATTGTGATATTCATGGTCGTCATTCTGCCATGCTCAGTTGGATATGATTCAATGTTGATATGGTTGATAGTTATGTTGTACCCTCAGGCTTATGTTGATATCATGCTCATGCATTGTAAGTGCATCATGTTATTTTATCATGGCTCAGCATATTTGCATTCAAGTTTAACCGGATTAAATTGAACTTGAACAACTCTTGGCTGAGTCATGGTGCCACCATATCGAGCTGACCAGTGCAACCATGCTTGCCTTTATGGGAAGGTCATAACTGGGTCTATTGTCATGCCTCTCGCTGGTGCCTCCAACGAGGGAAGGTTATGGGCGCGCGCTACCCTGATCAGGTAGGCGGACATAAGCCCTGTGTGCCCGTGTTGTTGTTATACCCGCGTTGTCCCTGTTTGGGACCGTTTTTGTTTTGCCACGATGGTGGCCGTTTTGCCACGACGGTGGCCGTTGGTGCCTTTGGTAGGCACGGGGCCACCCAGGACTTATCCCAGAGGGGAGTTTGTCAGAGTGACCGGGAGAGTGTCATGGCAGTAGGACGGTTTTGTCGGAACGCCATTGGTCCACCCGAATGGGAGTGCAAGGCCATGGGTTCCGTGGTGTGGGTACAGTGTACTAACCTCTGCAGAGTGTATATGAAATCTATCGATAGCTGTGCCCGCGGATAAGGGCCCAGTTCATGTCAGTCACACTATGGGTCAACAGTAATAATAATAATGATGTGTTTAATAACAACCCCGGTTCGATGATAAGATAAGTTGGTTATGTGATCCGTGAATGATCACCGTTTGGTTACGAGGTAACCCGTTGAACCAAGAGTGGTTCCGTTTGTGATCCATGAATGATCGCCATTTGGTTACGAGGTAACCCGTTGAACCAAGAGTGGTTCCTTTTGTGATCCGTGAATGATCACCGTAGTATCGAGGATACCGAGTTGTTAGATATTCGTGATGTTGTGCGAGAATCGTGGGTAAAGATCAAGCTCCTTGTGGTCATTTAATGATTACTATGGTATTGTTTACCAAGCTTGATTTGATCGTGTGATGTCCGAGGTTGGTAAGTGATGCATGTGTTGGTTACGAGGTAACCCGAGCAGAATAAGTGGTGCATATAGTGTCATCATGTTGCATGCTAGTATCGTCAGATTTATATGTTCATGCTATTCTCATATTGCTCTAGTGGTATCATGATAATTCCTGCTTAACCTGTAATGGCCATGCTGTTGTTTGTCTTGAATGCTTCTGGTTATTGTGAGCTTGCAAGTACATTCAATGTACTGACCTGGCGTATCATGCCAGTTTGCAGGTCATGCCATGATTGCTTGATTGCTTGTTGTGGTTTCCGTTCGTGCGAGCTAGGATAAGCATTACAACCAGAGTCCCTGCGGAGTGGAGTTCACCACCATCGTCGTTGTTCCGCTGCTAGAGTTCTTCCGCTGCATCGTGTTGTTCTGCTGCTTGCATAGAGCAACCGTGGCAGGCATAGTTTCGCTGTGCCGATGTAATCCCCTTGTATCATTATAGCTTGTAATAAAGAGCTGATTTGTTCTATGCTAAGCAGTGTCGTATTCCAGAAGACTTCTCCTCGATCTCTAGGCTGGAATACGGGGCGTTCCGGTTTTCTCTGAGCCGGGGTGCCACAACAAGCAACCATGTCTTTCAAAATATCAACGCTAAAATAAGTTATCCCTAGCCCATCATGCTCAAACATTGATCCATTCATGAAACACACTCGAATATTAGCTACACCCAATACTTAAGTACGATCATATTGACTCCTAGTTGGTGCTTTTTATGAGAGAAGATGGAGACTCAAATTCAAAAATAAAAATTGCATAAAGTAAAAGAAGGGCCCTTCGCAGAGGGGAGTAGGGATTTGTAGAGGTGCCAGAGCTCAAAGCGAAAAATTTGAGATAAAAAACATTTTGGGAGGTGTATCCATCCCACCAATGAAAACGACTTAGAGTTCTGAACGCTTTCCATGCTAGATATGCCATAGGCGGTTCCCAAACAGAAAATAAAGTTTATTCCTTTTTCCACCATTCTTTCACTTTCCATGGCTAGCCGTATCCACGGTTGCCCTACATACCAACACTTCCCTAGGAATTTATTAATTGTCAACATAAAGTAAATTCATTTTTGCATTTCGGGTCTGGGCATCCCTAAAACCTTTGCCTTACTCTCGTGCAATGACAAGTGAATAAACACTCATCGTGAGAATAACACATCCAGCATGGAAAATATTAGCCACCCGTTACCGTTCCGAGAGCGAAACAAATACACAAAACAGAAGTTTATTTTTGAAATTAGAGATGGCACATGCAAATTTTCTTAGAACGGCAAAAGAATACCGCATAGAGGTAGATACAGTGGACTCATGTGGCAAAACTAGTTTAAAGGATTTTGGATGCACAAGTAGAGATCATACTTGGTGCAAAATGAAGGCTAGCAAAAGATTGGGAAGCGACCAACCAAGAAACGAATAATTCTCATAAGCAAGCATTAAGCATAATTAACACCGAATAATGCACCACAAGTAGGATATAATTTCATTGCATGACTATTGACTTTCATACTTGCATAGGGAATCACAAACCTTAACACCAATATTCTTACTAAAGCATAATTACTCATCAACATAACTCACATATCACATCATCATATCTCCAAACTATTACTAAGAATCAAGCTTATTTTGTCCAATGATCTTCATGAAAGTTTTTATTGTATCCTTCTTGGATATCTATCACTTTGGGACTAATTTCATGTGTCGATTTTCATAAGCTCAAACAAATATAAGTGAAGATCATGAGCATAATTTTTTTGTTTCTATCAAAATAATTTAAGTGAAGAAAGAGAGAATTTCTTTAAAATCTAACTCTCGAATAAATCTAAGTGAAGCAGGAGAGCAATTCTTCAAAAATACTAAGCACACCATGCTAAAAAAGATATAAGTGAAGCACTAGAGCAAGTCCTAGCTTATAAAAAATTAAGTGAAGCATAGAGAGCAATTCTAACAAGTCATGACATAATTTTGGCTCTCTCAAATAGGTGTGTCCAGCAAGGATTGATGACTTAAAACACAAAATAAAATAAGCAAAGACTCATATCATACAAGACGCTCCAAGCAAAACACATATCATGTGACGAATAAAAATATAGTTTCAAGTAAAATACCGATAGTTGTTGGAAGAAAGCGGGGATGCCACTCGGGGGCATCCCCAAGCTTAGTTGGTTGCCCATTTTTGGATAAAATCTTGGGATGCCAGGGCATCGCCAAGCTTAGGCTCTTCTATCCTTCCTTCATCCATCATAAGATAACCCAAAACTTGAAAACTTCAATCACACAAAACTCAACAAAACCTTCATGAGATCCGTTAGTGTAAGAAAAATAAATCACTACTATAAGTAATGTATCAAACCAATTCATATTTTGTTTTTGTATTATATCTACTGTATTCCAACTTTTCTATGGCAAAAACTCATCAAAGAAAACCATAGAGCCGTCAAAATAAGCACACAGCACAAAGAAAACAAAATCTGTCAAAACAGATTAGTCTGTAGCAATCTGATTTGTTCGAATACTTCTGGAACTCCAAATTTTTTGAAAAAATAGGACGACCTGGGTAATTTGTATATTAATCTTCTTCAAAAAGAATGAGAATTATTTTCGTGAGCGCAAAGTTTCTGTCTTTTTCAGCAAGATCAAACAACTATCACCCAAGAAGATCCTATTGGTTCTACTTGGCACAAACACTAATTAAAACACAAAAAACACAATCATAGTAGCATAATTGTGCTAACACTCAAGAACAGAAAGCAAAAATAAATTTTATTCATTGGGTTGCCTCCCAACAAGCGCTATAGTTTTACGCCCTTAGCTAGGCATAGAGCAAGGATCTAAGTTTTGTCTTTCGAAGTTTTGGCAACTTTTCTAAGGGTTTTCTCAAACCCGGGAGGCTCTTTACGCTTCCCTAAATTCTTCGGAAAAGAAACTATATTTAGATCCAAAATATCCAAACGCTTGTTGCAAAGAGTAATCAAGGTATTCATGCGATTAATACTACCATTGAGGTGTTTGAGGGGTTCATTATATTTCTGTATTTCAACCATATGTTTATGCAAGTCACCAAGTTTATCCAACATCTGAACTCCCTCAGGGGTAAAAGAAAACCCCTTCTTTTGAGGAGGAATTCCCAAAATTCCCTCTAAAATTTCATAGGCAGCATTAGCATTAATCTCAATAAAATTTCCTTTAGCAGCAAAATCCAAAAGTTGTCTATGATGCAAAGCCAATCCTATGTAAAAATTACAAAGCAAAACCTTAGCATCCCCTTTAGATTGGAACACGATATGATTCCATAAGCCTATACCAGGCATCTTTCAGATTTTATCCTTGTCTTTGCTTGAAGGAAAGGACTTAAAAATATGGTGACAAAGGAGGAGTGGGGACGCTAGCCATCGGGACTAGAGAAAAGAGATCGGCGAAAAAGACGGGCGAATAAAACGGTAATTTTTTGTGAAGTGGGGGAGAGGAAAACGAGAGGCAAATGGCAAATAATGTAAATTGCGAGGAGATGAGATTTGTGATTAGGAACCTGGTATATGTTGAAGATCCTCCCCGGCAACAGCGCCAGAAATTCCTTTTGATGTTGCTTGAAGCTATGTCGGTATTTCCCCAAAGAGGAAGGGATGATGAAGCACAGCGGCGGTAGCACTACAGGAATCAGACACTTTGCCGTCAGCCATGGCTGACGGCAAAGGCCGTTACCGTCAGCCAGCAGACGGCAACAGGTCCGGCTGAATAGGCTATGGCGAAGGGCTCTTTGTCGTCTGCTGACGGACGGCAAAGATGAAACGCTCTTTGCCGTCCGCCAGCAGACGGCAAAGAGCTGGGACAGCACAAGTGCCAGCTTAGGTCCATTAAGGGGTTAACGGCGTGCTTTTCCATCCGCTGGCAGACGGCAAAGGCAATTGCATCTTTGCCGTCTGCCAGCGGACGGCAAAGTAGCGGAATAGGCCAGCCCCCAGGTGCTGCGACGTGTCAAGCGATGCCGTTCGTTGGCAGACGGCAAAATAACCAAATAGGCCAGCCAGTGCCCCAGGTTGTACAGGTAGCTGCCACATGGCAGGTTTGCCTTCTGCTGGCTGATGGCAAAGCTCTTTGCCGTCCGCCAGCAAACGGCAAAGAACCTGTATAGCCCCTGTTTTTCTGTTTTTTGTTATATCCTTGCATTTTCAAAAGACATAAATTATATATATATATAGTTTCAACCTCAAACATAGCCCATGTATCCATCATCTAGCAGTCCATCAATGCAACAGAACCCATATCTTTTGATGGTGAGCATCGATCGAGATCCTTTGGTGAAAGCTAGAACCAACTCTGCGAGGAAAACGGAAGCAAACAGTTATGATGTGGTTGATAGTGTTTTTAGGGATAAACTAGGGTATTAAAACGTCCAATACATACATAGTTTCACAGAGTACATGAACAGACATACATAGTATCATGGAGTTATTCAACATACATTGTTTATCAACACAAAATCAAAACGTAAACTAAAACTAGCAGTCCATCAGTCCATCTTCCATGAAGTGAATCAAATCTGCAAAAATGGGAGTAAGCAAGTTAGAAGAAGAAGAAGAAGAAGAAGAAGAAGAAGACTAGAAGAAGAAGAAGGTTTTTACCCTTTTCCTTCTCATTCTTCTTCTTTTATTATTTCTTTTTCTTGTCTTTCTTCTTCCATTCTTTCTTTTTCTCCTCTTCCTTGTTTTTCTTCTTCTCATTCCTTATTTGTGTCATTTTAGAGCTTACATAGGTAATTATGCCATTTTTTTAGCTAACTAAGCTTATTATGTCAATTTGGAGGAAATTAAGGTAAGTATAGGTCATTTTTGTGCTAACATAAGTAATTATGCAATTTTTAGGTAACGTAGGTAGAATGGATCATTTTGGAGTTAACCTACCTAAAATGGATCATATTGGAGCTAACGTAGGTAAAATGGATCATATTGGAGCTAACCTAGATAAACTTGCTCATTGTGGAGCTAACCTAGGTAAAATGGATCATATTGGAGCAAACCTAGGTAAAATGGGTCATTTTGGAGCTAACTTAACTAATTATGCCATTTTTGAGTTAACTAAGCATATTATGCCATTTTTGACATAAGTAAGCTAAGTACAGGTCTTTATTTAGCTAACCTGGGTAACTAAGCATATTAGAGCTAATTTAGTTAAGTATAGATCATTTTGGAGCTAAGTAAGCTAATTATGTCATTTTGTAGGAAGATTGGCTAAGTCTAGGTCATTATGGTAACCATTTTGGAGGAAATAAAGCTAAGTCTAGGTCTTTATGCATTTGGTAGGCAAAACACTAGAGAAATGTTACCGTCATCATGGAGGTGAAGGGCCGGTCGAGTTTACGCCAGTGTCAGACGGAGAAGGACCGATCGGGGTCGGGCTTGCGCCAGTGCGAGACGGAGAAGGATCCGTCGATGCTTGTCTGGAGGCATGCAGCACCAAAGATCATTTGCAATTTTCTTGGTAGCATGATGTAACTGAAATGTGAATACTAGTAACTAATGACCATTCAAATGAAACTCACTGTGTCCGTTATACCAATCTGAGGCATCGGCGGAGGGGTCTGACCGTTTTACTCGCACACGGACTGCACATTTTGATTTCACGAGTCAGTCATATTAGTTAGTAATGAAATGAACATTACATGCATGATTTCGCTAATAAGCAGGAGAAACTTACCACGAGGAGCTCGTATAGGGCCCGGTGAGACACGTCATTCCGGTTCCTCTCCTCCTCCAGCATCCTAGCCGTCCTCTGCTCCAGCTCGGTCTCCCTCTCCTTGGTCTGCCCGTTTGCCTCCGCCAGAAGCTCCTGGGACCTGAGCTCGATGGCGAGGTCCACTGGCCGTGGTCGAGGCGGTATGTCAGGACCTCGCGTGGTGCTTCTTGATCTCCGGGAGATTGCTAGGACAATGTATCAGTCCATCCCCAATGGCTACCGAGCCATGTTTCCTCCCATCACCAGATAGCATCACGAGCTCAGTATCAAAAGGACTCTGGCTTGGGTTGAAGTCATCCCCTTTCGTCGCCTTCCCCCAGGCTCTGTACCTCACGAGCTTGTTGTGGGAGGAGATGTTGGTGAAGCTCTCTGGATGATCGAGGTCATCCTCAGAGAATGCCTTGGCCTTCTTGAACGGGGCCATATGGGCCATGGCATAGAGGTCGTACAGTGGTGGCACTTCCTTCTTGTTGTGTTTCGCCTAAAAGAGAGGAGCACCATATTAGTTAAGGGCTGAAGCTAGCATGAAGAATGAAATTGCATGAATCGTTAAGGGCTGAAACCACATACCTAGTGATCCTCGTACTCAAACAGGTTGGAGCTCCCTTGATGGTGTGGCACACCTCGCATTTTGGAACGCTTATCCCTGGCCTTGTTGTGTTCGGCTAGCCATTGGGGAGAGCACCACTCATCCACCAACGCTCCCAACAGTCCATCATATCCGCACACCATCTCGGGGGCACCTAAGCTTGGCAAAGAGAAATTTAAGCGCTACGCCTACGAATGAAACCAAGGAAACTAAGTACAAGGCCTTAAGAATAGGTAATTACCTTCATGTACTTCTCCTTGCTCAGATACTTGCGCGCAGCACTTCTTCTTGGCCCTCCTAATGTTATTCGAGGCGTAGTAGTCTCGAACAGCCAGCACCCTAGCCTCGTGCCGTAAGTTCTGAAGTAGGCGCTTGCACTCGGCTTCGAGAACCCTAGCCGCCTCCGCCTCGTGTTCCTCGGCAACCCTGTAGAAGGTCTGCAATCGAACAAGACAATACTGATTAGTACAATCACTAGGTAATGTTGATTTTTAATTCTGTAAAGTAGAAATTACCCAAAACCACCGCCTCACAATGTTGGCCACCGTCTCGAACACGACACTGTCGACCCTCTCCTCTGGCGGGGCTGCGGCAGCCACGTACAGCTCCCAGCTCATTGCTAGCTGTGGAGCCTGACCCTCACCGGGCAACGTGACCCACCCCAGGAGTGGTGCCGGACTAGAGTACCAAGGACCTGGTTGGGCCTGCGGACACCATCGGGGTGTATCCAACCCCTGCAGTATGACAAGGCCAACACATTACATATTAATTTGAAGAAACATGAAGGACAAAGGTTAAAAAAGAGTAAATGCACTTACTTCTCCCCGTTAGGCTGAATCAACCACCTCTGATCGCGGGTCGCCGGCACAGGCGGGAGCTTTGTACCACCATGCTGGTAGACCTTCTTGCCCTTCTCAACCAGCTCGCCCTCACTAAAACTATCGTCAGACCAGGTCTCCTCGCCATCAGCATGGCCACTAGTCTCCGGAGTCACCTGGGATGAAGACTTTGGGACCGGAGTCTCGTGGGACGAAGACTCTGGGGCCCGAGTCTCCTGGGACGAAGGCTCGGCGACACGAGGCTTGTCAGCCCGAGGCTCGTGGACCGGAGTCCGAGACGGGTCCAAGTCTGACGGCTCCACCTGAGACGGAGCACTCCGGTGGTCCGGAGAATCAACTTCGGGTGGCGGCGAGGAAGGCACAACAGCCTTCCTACCTCTCCTGCCGCCACGTCCACCTCTAGATCCCCTCTTCGTTTTCCCCCGACCTCTCCCGGCTAAAAAAGAAGGGCCCGCCGGTGTCCCACATGCTATCTACGAGCGCTCTCCGAAGCTGCTGGGATGCATTATAGCCACCCCTCCCAGCACGCGCCGAGGAAGAAGGAGGCTCAGAGCGCTCTCGACCAGCGCCCACCATCTGTCAACACCTGCAATGACAAAGAGTAAACTAAATTAGTACAACATAAACATAACAAAAAATTGGTGGGTGAAAACAACACCTAAAAAATTAACTAAGTAATTAACCTAAAAAATAACTAACTAACTAATTAAAGGCTTTTTCTTAAGGCCAGGAATCGTCTTTAATAGGTTAAAATTATTTTAGTGTTTCAAAAATATTTGAGAAAATTTAGGGAAGCTCATTTTACATATATTGTCCATATATAAGATTTTCAACACACGGTCATGTTCAAAATATTGTCAAATCCATCAAAAACCCTTTTCTGATATTTCAAGCTTTTTGAATATTTACAAGTATGCCATATTTGGTTATCTTGCCAAGTATCATCTCTTGGAGAACAAGATAACATCACCAAAACCCCTCACACTAATTAACCTAACTAACCTAGAAACTAACCTAACTAACTTAGTCTAAAGATAACTAACCTAACTAACCTAGAAAATCAATCTAACCTAGAAAATCAAACTAACCTAACTAACCTAGTCATCTTCTCCTCTTTTTCTTTTTCTTCTCCTCCTCCTCCTCCTCCTCTTCTTCTTCTTCCTCTTTTTCTTCTTCTTCTTCCCCCTTTCTACTTATTCTACTTTTCTTCTTCTTTTTTCATCTTTTTTTCACTTCCTTTAACTATGACTATTTAACTAAAACCTAACACTAATCTAATATAATATAATTTAATCTAGCTAACTATATATCTAATATATCTATTATCTAAAACAGAAAAGAAAAAACAGAAGAAAAAAACAGAACTCCTTCTCCTACTCTTCTTCTTCTTCTTATTTTTCTTCTTCCTTCTTTTACTTTTTCCTCTTTTATTCTCATCTTCTCCTCTTTTTCTTCTCCTCCTCCTCCTCCTCTTCTTCTTCTCCTTCTTCCTCTTTTTCTTCTTCTTCTTCCCCCCTTTCTACTTATTCTACTTTTCTTCTTCTTTTTTCATCTTTTTTTTCACTTCCTTTAATTATGACTATTTAACTCAAACCTAACACTAATCTAATATAATTAAACCTAAACTAATTAAACCTAAACTAATTAAACCTAAACCTAAACTAAAAAACCTAAACCTAAACTATTTAAACTAAATATCCTAACCTAATTAAACTAAATAACCTAAACTAATTAAACCTAAATGACCAAAACTAAACAGAAAAGAAAAACAGAAAAGGCAGAAAAGAAAACAGGGGCAGGGGCTCACCGTGGGGGCGGCAACGGGTCGCGGAGGGGGCGGCGACGGGGCGGTGGCGAGGCGGGGTGGCGACGGGGTGGGGAGGGGGCGGTGAAGGGCGGCGCTCCTCGGGGGGGGGGGGTCGACCCGCGGCTGCGGTGGGGAAGCGGCGGCGGGGAGGGTGCTACCTCTTGAGCACTGCGTTGGTTTTCCCTTGAAGAGGAAAGGGTGATGCAGTAAAGTAGCGTAAGTATTTCCCTCAGTTTTTTAGAACCAAGGTATCAATCCAGTAGGAGACCACACTCAAGTCCCACGCACCTACACAAACAAATAAGCACCTTGCAACCAACACGATAAAGGGGTTGTCAATCCCTTCATGGCCACTTGCAAAAGTGAGATCTGATAGAGATGATAAGATAATATTTTTGGTATTTTTATGATAAAGACTAAAAGTAAAGAAAGCAAAATAAACAGTAATAGAAATAACGGTAGATTAATATGATAGAGAATAGACCCGGGGGCCATAGGTTTCACTAGTGGCTTCTCTCAAGAGCATAAGTATTACGGTGGGTGAACAAATTATTGTCGAGCAATTGATAGAATTGAGCATAGTTATGAGAATATCTAGGTATGATCATGTATATAGGCATCACGTCCGTGACAAGTAGATCGACTCCTGCATGCATCTACTACTATTACTCCACACATCGACCGCTATCCAGCATGCATCTAGAGTATTAAGTTCATAAGAACGGAGTAACGCTTTAAGCAAGATGACATGATGTGGAGGGATAAACTCATGCAATATGATATAAACCCCATATTTTTATCCTCGATGGCAACAATACAATACGTGTCGTTTCCCCTACTGTCACTGGGATCGAGCACCGCAAGATTGAACCCAAAGCTAAGCACTTCTCCCATTGCAAGAAAGATCAATCTAGTAGGCCAAACCAAACTGATAATTCGAAGAGACTTGCAAAGATAACCAATCATACATAAAAGAATTCAGATGAGATTCAAATATTGTTCTTAGATAATCTTGATCATAAACCCACAATTCAGCGGATCTCGACAAACACACCGCAAAAGAAGATTACATCGAATAGATCTCCAAGAGAATCGAGGAGAACTTTGTATTGAGATCCAAAGAGAGAGAAGAAGCCATCTAGCTAATAACTATGGACCCGAAGGTCTGAAGTAAACTACTCACACATCATCGGAGAGGCTATGGTGTTGATGTAGAAGCTCTCCGTGATCGATGCCCCCTCCGGCGGAGCGCCGGAAAAGGCCCCAAGATGGGATCTCACGGGTACAAAAGGTTGCGGGGTGGAAATAGGGTTTTGGCTCCTCTGCTGATGTTTTCAGGGTACGTAGGTATATATAGGACGAAGAAGTAGGTCGGTGGAGCTACGAGGGGCCCACGAGGGTGGAGGGCGCGCCCAGGGAGGTAGGCGCGCCCCTGCCTTGTGGCCTCCTTGTTGATTGCTCGACGTCCACTCCAAGTCCTCTGGATCACGTTTGTTCAGAAAATCACGTTCCCGAAGGTTTCATTCCGTTTGGACTCCGTTTGATATTCCTTTCCTTCGAAACACTGAAATAGGCAAAAAAACAGCAATCTGGGCTGGGCGTCCGGTTAATAGGTTAGTCCCAAAAATAATATAAAAGTGTATAATAAAGCCCATTGAACATCCAAAACAGATAATATAATAGCATGGAACAATCAAAAATTATAGATACGTTGGAGACGTATCAAGCATCCCCAAGCTTAATTCCTGCTCGTCCTCGAGTAGGTAAATGATAAAAACAGAATTTTTGATGTGGAATGCTTCTTAGCATAATTTTCAATGTAATTCTTTTTATTGTGGCATGAATATTTAGATCCGAAAGATTCAAGATAAAAGTTTAATGTTGACATAAAAACAATAATACTTCAAACATGCTAACCAAGCAATTATGTCTTATCAAAATAACATAGCCAAAGAAAGCTCATCCCTACAAAATCATATAGTTAGGCCATGCTTCAATTTCGTCACACAAAACGTTCTCATCATGCATAACCCCAATGACAAGCCGAGCAATTGGTTCATACTTTTTAACGCGCTTCAGCCTTTTCAACCCTTACGCAATACATGAGCGCAAGCCATGGATATAGCACTATGGGTGGAGTAAAGTATAATGATGGGGGTTATGTGAGAAGACAAAAAGGTAGAAAGTCTCACACTGACGCGCCTAATCAATAGGCTATGGAGATGCCCATCGATTGATGTCAATGAGAGGAGTAGGGATTGCCATGCAACGGATGCACTAGAGCTATAAATATATGAAAGCTCAACAAAAGAAACTAAGTGGGTGTGCATCCAACTTGCTTGCTCACGAAGACCTAGGGCATTTTGAGGAAGCCCATCATTGGAATATACAAGCCAAGTTCTATAATGAAAAATTCCCACTAGTATATGAAAGTGATAACATAGGAGACTCTCTATCATGAAGATCACGGTGCTACTTTGAAGCACAAGTGTGGAAAAAAAGATAGTGACATTGTCCCTTCTCTCTTTTTCTCTCATTTTTTTCTTTTTCTTTTCTCCTTTTTGTTGGCCTTCTCTTTTTTTCTTTGGCCTCTTTTTTTTTAGTCCGGAATCTCATCCCGACTTGTGGGGGAATCATAGTCTCCATCATCCTTTCCTCACATGGGACAATGCTCTAATAATGATGATCATCACACTTTTATTACTTACAACTCAAGAATTACAACTCAATTCTTAGAACAAAATATGACTCTATGTGAATGCCTCCGGCGGTGTACCGGGATATGTAATGAATCAAGAGTGACATGTATAAAAAATTATGAAAGGTGGCTTTGCCACAAATACGATGTCAACTACATGATCATGCAAAGCAATATGACAATGATGGAGCGTGTCATAATAAACGGAACGGTGGTAAGTTGCATGGCAATATATCTCGGAATGGCTATGGAAATGCCATGATAGGTAGGTATGGTGGCTGTTTTGAGGAAGATATAAGGAGGTTTATGTGTGATAGAGCGTATCATATCACGGGGTTTGGATGCACCAGCGAAGTTTGCACCAACTCTCAAGGCGAGAAAGGGCAATGCACGGTACCGTAGAGGCTAGAAAATTGTGGAAGGTTGAGAGTGCGTATAATCCATGGACTCACATTAGTCATAAAGAACTCATATACTTATTGCAAAAGTTTATTAGCCCTCGAAGCAAAGTACTACTACGCATGCCCCTAGAGGGATAGATTGGTAGGAAAGACCATCGCTCGTCCCCGACCGCCACTCATAAGGAAAGCAATAAAAGAACACCTTATGTGTCAAAATTGTCACACAACTTTTACCATACGTGCATGCTACGGGACTTGCCAACCTTAACACAAGTATTTCTCAATTTCACAATTACTCAACTAGCACACTCTAATATTACCACCTTTATATCTCAAAACACTTATCAAGTATCAAACTTCTCATGATATTCAATGAACTCAATATGGAAGTTTTTATTATGCTCATCTTGGATGCCTATCACATTCAGATTAATTTCACAATTAAAGAAAATTACCATGCTGTTTAAGACTCTCAAAATAATATAAGTGAAGCATGAGAGATCAATAATTTCTATAAAATAAAACCACCACCGTGCTCTAATAGATATAAGTGAAGCACTAGAGCAAAAACTATATAGCTCAAAAGATATAAGTGAAGCACATAGAGTATTCTAACAATTCCGAATCATGTGTGTCTCTCTCAAAAGGTGTGTATAGCAAGGATGATTGTGGTAAAAAAATCAAAGACTCAAATCATACAAGACGCTCCAAGCAAAACACATATCATGTGGTGAATAAAAATATAGCCCCAAGTAAAGTTACCGATAGACGAAGACGAAAGAGGGGATGCCTTCCGGGGCATCCCCAAGCTTAGGCTTTTGTTTGTCCTTGAATTTTACCTTGGGGTGCCTTGGGCATCCCCAAGCTTAGGCTCTTGCCAATCCTTGTTCCATAATCCATCAAATCTTTACCCAAAACTTGAAAACTTCACAACACAAAACTTAACAGAAAATCTCGTGAGCTCCGTTAGCGAAAGAAAAGAAAACACCACTTCAAGGTACTGTAATGAACTCATTATTTATTTATATTGGTGTTAAACCTACTGTATTCCAACTTCTCTGTGGTTTATAAACTCTTTTACTAGCCATAGATTCATCAAAATAAGCAAACAACACACGAAAAACAGAATCTGTCAAAAACAGAACAGTCTGTAGTAATCTGTATCTAACGCAAACTTATGGAACTCAGAAAAATCTACCTAAATAGGACGACCTAGATAATGTGTTTATTGATCTAATTCAATTGGAATCCGTATTTTATCACGTTCTGGTGATTTTAAACAATTGTTTTCGTGAGCAGAAAGTTTCTGACTTTTTCAGCAAGATCAAATAACTATCATCCAAGAAGATCCTATAGGTTTTATTTGGCACAAACACTAATTAAAACATAAAACAACATCTAACCAGAGGCTAGATCAAAGATTTATTGAATAACAGAAAGTAAAAATATTGGGTTGTCTCCCAACAAGCGCTTTTCTTTAAAGCCTTTTAGCTAGGCATTGATAATTTTAATGATGCTCACATGAAAGACAAGAATTGAAGCACAAAGAGAGCATCATAAAACACGTGACAAACACATCTAAGTCTAACATACTTCCTATGCATAGGAATCTTATAGGAAAAAAATATCAAGGCAAGAAAAAACTAGCATATGAAAGGAAGCGGAAAGAAACAATAGCAATCTCAACATAACGAGAGGTAATTTAATAACATGAAAATTTCTACAACCATATTTTCCTCTCTCATAATAAGTACATGTAGGATCATAAGAAAATTCAACAATATAGCTATCACAAAACATATTCTTAACACGATCCACATGTATGCAAAGTTGACACTCTTCCAAAATAGTGGGATTAACATTAGCTAAAGTCATGACCTCTCCAAACCCACTTTTATCAAAAACTTCATAAGATTGATCAAAATCCAAATATGTGGGATCTAAAGTTCACACTCTTCCAAACCCACTTTCAGTACTATTTTAAACATTATTATCAATCTCATATTCATCATGGGGCTTAAATAAATTTTCAAGATCATAAGAAAAATCACCCCAATCATGATCATTACAACAAGTAGTAGACATAGCAAACTTAGCATCCCCAAGCTTAGGGTTTTGCATATCATTAACACAATTGACATCAATAGAATTTATAATAACATCATTGCAATCATGCTTTTCATCAAAGGAACATCAAGTATGGGCGCAATAGCAACGATCTCATGTTTAACATAAGGAACTATAGCAAATTCGTCTTCAAAAATATTGGCATCATGGCCACAAGAATAGCAAGCATCATGTTCATCAAGGATATTTCAATCAAATCATCGGAATCATTATTATCTATAGATTTGTGTATATCATTATTTTTTTCCAAGGCAACGGCCATTCTCTCAATAAAGTCCTTAACATAGGCATTATGAGCATAATTTTCATAGCAATATTTAAGTATGTCGGAATTTTGAGATTTGTAGAGAGTAATATCATACTTTTCAATCAAAGAAGCAACTTCATGAGCACCCTTAAAAAGACAAATTCTTCAATTTGTTCGATATCATAGTAACTATAAACACCCTTTCCATAAGAAGATAAGATTTCATTATCATTAAACTCACATAGGTAGGGAAGGTGTTTTTTAGGGTTCTTAGAGCAACAAGTCAAATCATAAATTTCACAAAGATTCCAAGCATAGCATAGCAAATTATTTATGTGATACCATAAGAGCTTCCCCTTTTCAGACAAACGATGACGCACAAGATGAGCATGCTCATCTAAAGATTTCCCATCAACTAGGCTAGTTGGGGTTTCATCACGAGCACATAAGGATCGAAGATGATCCAAGTAGAACACTTTAAGTGGATCCATAACAATAGATTTTTAGCAAGCAAAGATGCAAGCAAATAGAAGGCACATGGTAACACAAGCAAACAATAGATCTGGCAAGAAAAAGGCAAACGAAAAAGAAGGCGAATAAAATGGCAAGGGTGAAGTGGGGGAGAGGAAAACGAGAGGCAAATGGCAAATAATGTAATGCGAGGGATAAGAGTTTGTGATGGGTACTTGGTATGTCTTGACTTGTGCGTAGACTCCCCGGCAACGGCGCCAGAAATCCTTCTTGCTACCTCTTGAGCACTGCGTTGGTTCTCCCTTGAAGAGGAAAGGGTGATGCAGTAAAGTAGCGTAAGTATTTCCCTCAGTTTTTGAGAACCAAGGTATCAATCTAGTAGAAGACCACGCTCAAGTCCCACGCACCTACACAAACAAATAAGAACCTTGCAACCAACACGATAAAGGGGTTGTCAATCCCTTCACGGCCACTTGCAAAAGTGAGATCTGATAGAGATGATAAGATAATATTTTTGGTATTTTTATGATAAAGACTAAAAGTAAAGAAAGCAAAATAAACGGTAATAGAAATAACGGTAGATTAATATGATAGAGAATAGACCCGGGGGGCATAGGCTTCACTAGTGGCTTCTCTCAAGAGCATAAGTATTACGGTGGGTGAACAAATTACTGTCGAGCAATTGATAGAATTGAGCATAGTTATGAGAATATCTAGGTATGATCATGTATATAGGCATCACGTCCGTGACAAGTAGACCGACTCCTGCCTGCATCTACTACTATTACTCCACATCGACCGCTATCCATCATGCATCTAGAGTATTAAGTTTATAAGAACAGAGTAACGCTTTAAGCAAGATGACATGATGTAGAGGATAAACTCATGCAATATGATATAAACCCCATTTTTTTATCCTCGATGGCAACAATACAATACGTGTCGTTTCCCCTACTGTCACTGGGATCGAGCACCGCAAGATTGAACCCAAAGCTAAGCACTTCTCCCATTGCAAGAAAGATCAATCTAGTAGGCCTAACCAAACTTATAATTCGAAGAGACTTGCAAAGATAACCAATCATACATAAAAGAATTCAGAGGAGATTCAAATATTGCTCATAGATAATCTTGATCATAAACCCACAATTCATCGGATCTCGACAAACACACCACAAAAGAAGATTACATCGAATAGATCTCCAAGAGAATCGAGGAGAACTTTGTATTGAGATCCAAAGAGAGAGAAGAAGCCATCTAGCTAATAACTATGGACCCGAAGGTCTGAAGTAAACTACTCACACATCATCGGAGAGGCTATGGTGTTGATGTAGAAGCCCTCCGTGATCGATGCCCCTCCGGCGGAGCGCCGGAAAAGGCCCCAAGATGGGATCTCACGGGTACAGAAGGTCGCGGCGGTGGAAATAGGGTTTTGGCTCCTCTGCTGATGTTTTCGGGGTACGTAGGTATATATAGGAGGAAGAAGTAGGTCGGTGTAGCTACGAGGGGCCCACGAGGGTGGAGGGCGTGCCCCCTGCCTCGTGGCCTCCTCGTTGATTGCTTGACGTCCACTCCAAGTCCTCTGGATCACGTTTGTTCAGAAAATCACATTCCCGAAGGTTTCATTCCGTTTGGACTCCGTTTGATATTCCTTTCCTTCGAAACACTGAAATAGGCAAAAAACCAGCAATTTGGGTTGGGCCTCCGGTTAATAGGTTGGAGGGAGTGGGGAGGGAGGGAGGGGGCGGTCATAGGGCGGCAACGGCGCGGGGAGGGTGTGGCGGTGACAACGCGGGGAGGATGCGGCGACGACGGCGCGGGATGGCACGGGGGGGAGAGCAGAGAGACAGAGAGAGGGCGACGGCGGGGCGCGGCCGTTAAGTCAATTTCAAGCTTTGCCGTCAGCTGGTGGACGGCAAAAGAGGGGCCCCGTTAGGGGTTGACAGCCAATGGGGCACCTCCCTCTTTGCCGTCCGCTAGCATACGGCAAAGCTTCCATGTCGTCCGCTAGCTGACGGCAAACAATCTCTTTGCCGTCCGCTTGTTCTTTGTCGTCAACCTTCTGTATGCATATGGCAAAGACCTTCTTTGCCATCAGCTAGCGGACAGCAAAGAACAGGCTGATGGCAAAGATCCTGATTCTAGTAGTGTAGGTATTTCCATCAGATATCAAACCAAGGTTATCGAACCAGTAGGAGGACCAAGCAACACAATGTAAACAGCCCCTGCACACAAATAACAACACCTTGCAACCCGACATGTCAAAGGGGTTGTCAATCCCTTTCGGGTAACGGCGCCAGAAATTGCGTGTTGACACGAGAAAGTTGTAATAGATTGAATAGATAGATCGCAAATAAAATAAAGTGCAGCAAAGTATTTTTGTATTTTTGGTTTAATAGATCTGAATAAAAAGAGCAAATAAAATAGATCGCAAAGCAAATATATGAGAAATAAGACCCAGGGGCCGTAGGTTTCACTAGTGGCTTCTCTCGAGAAAGATAGCAAACGGTGGGTAAACAAATTACTGTTGGGCAATTGATAGAGCCTCAAATAATTATGACGATATCCAGGCAATGATCATTACATAGGCATCATGTCCAAGATTAGTAGACCGACTCCTGCCTGCATCTACTACTATTATTCCACACATCGACCGCTATCCAGCATGCATCTAGTGTATTAAGTTCATGGAAAAACAGAGTAATGCAATAAGAACGATGGACAAGATCTATCTATGTGATAGACCCCATCGTTTTATCCTTAGTAGCAACGATACATACGTGTCGTTTCCCTTTCTGTCACTGGGATCAATCACCGTAAGATCGAACCCACTACCAGGCACCTCTTACCATTGCAAGATAAATAGATCAAGTTGGCCAAACAAAACCCAAATATCGGAGAAGAAATACGAGGCTATAAGAGATCATGCATATAAGAGATCAAAGAAACTCAAATAACTTTCATGGATATAAAAAGATATGACTGATCATAAACTCAAAGTTCATCAGATCCCAACAAACACACCGCAAAAAGAGTTACATCATATGGATCTCCAAGAGACCATTGTATTGAGAATTCGGCGAGAGGGATAAAGCCATCTAGCTACTAACTACGGACCCGAAGGTCTACAAAGAACTACTCACGCATCATCGGAGAGGCACCAATGGAGGTGGTGAACCCCATCCGAGATGGTGTCTAGATTGGATCTGGTTGTTCTGGACTCTGCGGTGGCTGGATGAATATTTTGTCGATGCCTTTAGGGTTTCTGGAATATTGAGGTATTTATAGAGCAAAGAGGCGGTCCGGGGGCACCCGAGGTGGGCACAACCCACCAGGGCACGCCTGGGCCTCCTGGAGTGCCCTGGTGGGTTGTCCCCTCCTCGGGACTCCCCCGAGGTGCAACCAGGGCCCAACATCTTCCTTCTGGTCCATAAAAAATCTCCGTAAAGTTTCGTGACATTTGGACTCCGTCTGATATTGATTTACTGCGATGTAAAAAACATGGAAAAGACAGCAACTGGCACTTGGCACTATGTCAATAGGTTAGTTCAAAAAATGATATAAAATGATTATAAAACATCCAAGATTCATAATATAACATCATGGAACAATCAAAAATTATAGATACGTTGGAGACGTATCAGTTTCCAATCAATACAATTCTAGCATGAATAATAAACCTTTATCATGAATAAGGAAATATAAAATAGCAACTTTATTATTGCCTCTAGGGCATATTTCCTTCAAGGTGGTCCTTGGAATCGAAGGGGATGGCGTATTGAGACCACCTGAGGGGGCGCAGAGACTTGAGCCTCGGGAGGGCGGCGTTCACCTCATGAGAGAACTGCTTAAAGAGGCGGTTCGACGTGGGGGGCTGACCTCCGCCGAGGATGCAGGCTATGGTGCGAGGCTCCTGGTAGCCCCCAGCCCCCTCGTCCGGCTGGTTGTTATCGTTCCTCCTGGGTGGTGGTGGCAGTGGCGGGAGGTCCGCGTTGCCCTGAGGACGGGCCTTGCGAGGCTGATCGCGCCAGGCACCGTCACGAGGCTGATCACACCAACCCTTCTCGCGAGGCTGGTCACGCCAGCCTTGACGGGGGTTGCTATTGTCCCAGCGTCCTCCACCGCGGCCCCTCTGCGGTCGAAGCCACGGTCGTTGCGCTCGGGGCGTCGGTTCAAGCGCTCATCATGGAGCGCCCTGAGCTCCTGACAGTCGTCGGTGTTATGGGTGCGCACATTGTGGTAGAAGCAAAACAGGCGGCTATCCTTGCCCGGCTCGTCGTGGTCACGGTTGTGCTTTAGCTCAGGCTCCGCCGCCAGCATGTTGGGGCCCTTATGCTTCACTTCCTCAGCCTTGGCCTTCTTGTCCTCGGGCTTAACATCGGGGTTGTTGGCGAGACAGAGGCGGCCTTGTTCCGCCCTCGCGCACTTGTCAGCCAGGTTGAACAGCTCCAGTGCTGTACACAGGTCATTGATGATGGTGAGCTTCTTGCTCATCCTGACGTCCATGACGCCGTCGGTGAACACCGAGATGATGGATTCGTCCGAGGCCTTCGGGGTCTTGAGGCGGACCTGGGTGAAGCATTGAATGTACTTGCGGAGGGGCTCGCCGGGGCGCTGCTTCACTCACCGCGGGTCATTGATGGTGAGGGCGCGGTCACGGGTACCTTGGAAGTTGACAATGAACCGCTCGCCGAGCTCATCCCACGAAGAGTTTGACCCCTCGGGAAGGTTCATGAGCCAGGAGCGTGCACCATCCTTGAGGGCCATGGGGAACCAGTTTGCCATGACCTTGTCATTGCCATTCGGCGCCTCGATGCTCAGCCCGTAGAGCTGGAGGAACTCCGTGGCGTCGGGGATGTCGTTATAGCGAGGAGGCTGCCCCGACTTGAACTTGACCGGCCAGACCACTCGACGCAGCTCACGAGTAAAGGCGCGGTAGCCGGCAGCGCTCACGGGCGCGCGATGCACAGGAGCGCCGCGGTCATGGCGCCCAAGCGCCACGGCCTCTTGGACGGCCCGGTCCTGATGCTGACGCAGTGGCTCCGGAGGTGCGCATGCGTCGAGTGGTAGCTGACGCACAATCTGGCAATTGGCCTCGTCTCGAGCCAGCACTGGCACTCCACGCGGCGGGTCGCGGGGCCGCGCATAGTGCCGCGGCTCCACGTCGTCGCTGCCCAGGGGAGGAGGTGGAGGCGCACTATGCGCCACGTCGCCTGCGCGAGACGGTGCGGGACAAAGCGAATGGGAGGGCGATGGGGCCTCGCCCACGGCGTTGACGAGCTTGGTGATGCGACCTAGCCAGGCCTCCTAGCCTTCGTTGGTGAGGCGCTAGCATAGCAGCTCGCGCGCCATGAGCAACGCAGTCTGCGCGTTCGCCGGCTCACAGCGAGCATGGGAGGATGAAGCCGTGGCCGGAGTTGTCGGGTAACGTTGCATGGAAAACAAAAAAAATTATACGCACACGCAAGATCTATCCATGGAGATGCATAGCTACGAGAGGGGAAGAGCATCTACGTACCCTTGTAGATCGCTAAGCAGAACCGTTCATCACATGGTTGATGTAGTCGTACTCTTCGCGATCCGATCACGATCCAACCGATCTAGCTAGTGCTGAATGGACGGCAACTCTGAGTTTAGCACATGTGCGGCTCGATGACGTCTCCTTCTTGATCCAGAAAGCGGGAGAGGAGAAGTAGATGGGATCACAACCAACATGATGGCATGGTGGTGATGGTGGTGGTGGAGCACCGACAGCGCTTCGCTAAGCGTCGCCGGGACGAGGCGGTGGAACTACTGAGTAACGGGAGAGAGAGGGGGGGCCAAGGGCTTGGTGTATCCTCTTGGGGCGCCTCCTCCCCTCTATATATAGGGTGAGGGGCGTGGGAAACAGCCCCTCCAAACCCTAGGGCGCAGCTAAGGGGGAGATAACTTGGACTCCAAGTCCAATCCTATTCCTACTAGGACTCCATCCTTTTTTGCCTTCCCTAGCCACATGGGCTTTTGAGGACTTGGTGCGCCTAGCCCAATAAGGCAAGGGCGCCTCCCCGCGGCCCATGCTAGACCTTGGGTCGTGGTGAACCCACTTGTGGACTTTCGGACCCCTCCGGAATCCTCTGGAACCTTCTGGAAGCTTCCCGGTACAATACCGAAAAAACTGCACCTTTTTCCAAAACCCAAAATATGACTTCTCGTATATAAATCTTTACCTCTCGATCATTCTGAGACTCCTCGTGACGTCCGGGATCTCATTCGGGACTCCTAACAACATTTGGTTACCACTCATCAAATGTCCCAACACTACTCTAGCGTCAACGAATGTTAAGCGTGTGACCCTACGGATTCGGGATTATGTAGTCATGACCGAGGCACCTCTCCGGTTAATAACCAATAGCGGGACCTAGATGCCCATATTGATTCCTACATATTCCACGAAGATATTTTATCAGTTGAACCTTTATGACAACATACGTAATTCCCGTTGTCTGTCGGTATGTTTCTTGCCCGAGATTCGATCGTTGTTATCTCTATACCTAGTTCAATCTCGTTACTGGCATATCTCTTTACTCGTTCCGTAATACATCATCTTGCAAATAACTCCTTAGTCACTTTGCTTGCAAGCTTCTTGTGATGTGTATTACCGATAGTGCCCAGAGATACCTCTCTGATACACGGAGTGACAAATCCCAATCTCGATTCACACCAACTTAACAGACACCTTCAGAGATACCTGTAGAGCATCTTTATGATCACCCAGTTACTTTGTGACCTTTGATAGCACACAAGGTATTCCTCCGGTTTCCAGGAGTTGCATGATCTCATGGTCGATGGAACATGTATTTGACATTAAGAAAGCAGTAGCAATAAACTGAATGATCATATGCTTTGCTAACGGTTGGGTCTTGTCCATCACATCATTCTCCTAATGATGTAATCCTGTTATCAAATGACAACTCATGTCTATGGTTAGGAAACCTTAACCATCTTTGATCAACGAGCTAGTCTAGTAGAGGCTCACTAGGGACATGGTATTTGTTTATGTATCCACACATGTATTTAAATTTCCGGTCAATACAATTCTAGCATGAATATTAAACCTTTATCATGAATAAGGAAATATAATAATGACCATTTTATTATTGCCTCTAGGGAATATTTCCATCATCTCCCACTTGCACTAGAGTCAATAATCTAGTTCACATCGCCATGTGATTAACAACCAAAGAGTTCACTAGAGTCAATAATCTAGTTCACATCGCCATGTGATTAACACCCAAAGAGTTCTAAGGTGTGATCATGTTTTGCTTGTGAGAGAGGTTTTTAGTCACGGGTCTACAACATTCAGATTTGTGTGTACTTTGCAAATATCTATGTCTACAATGCTCTGCATAGAACTACTCTAGCTAATTTCTCCCACATTCAATACGTATCCAGATTGAGACTCAGAGTCATCTGGATCAGTGTCAAAACATGCATCGACGTAACCCTTTACGATGAACTCTTTATCACCTCCATAACAGAGAAAAATTTCCTTAGTCCTCTTTAGGTACCTAAGGATAATTTTGAGCGCTGTCCAATGATCCACTCCTGGATCACTATTGTACCCCCTTGCCAGATTCATGGCAAGGCACACAACAGGTCTAGTACACAGCATGGCATACTTTATAGAACCTACGGCTGGGGCATAGGAATGACTTTCATTCTCTCACTATCTTCTGTCGTGGTCAGGCTTTGAGTCTTGCTCAACCTCACACCTTGAATACAGGCAAGAACCCTTTCTTTGACTGATCCATTTTGAACTCCTTCAAAACTTTGTCAAGGTATGTGCTTTGTGAAAGTCCTATTAAGCGTCTTGATATATCTCTATAGATTTTGATGCCCAATATGTAAGTCGCTTCACCGAGGTCTTTCACTGAAAAATTCTTATTCAAGTATCCTTTTATGCTATCCAAAAATTCTATATCATTTCTAATCAGCAATATGTCATCCACATATGATATTAGAAATGCTACAGAGCTCCCACTCACTTTCTTGTAAACTAGATAATACCCCGGGCGTTGCCGCGGGAATTTTTGAAGGATATAAAACATACATGAGTAGATCCATCCCAACAATTATGTTTTCAAGTGTAACAGATATTATATTGTATTTTATCATTAAAAAGATATTATCATGCACTTTTCCAAAGGTGATAAAATCGTAGCTACTGCCGAGGGGCATGAATTTTACGTTAGAGATAACAATACTATCAATTCAGCATGTACAGTATGATTTCTCATATGGATTTGCATGAATTGTACCTGTGCACCAATCATTAATTAAGGTAAATTGTGCCAAAAAAGTGCATCACTGTACATGAACTTCCGTATTTTTTTAGGGATGGTAAAAGAATGGCCCTCTGTGGAGCATTACATAACTGACAAAAAAGAATGAACATAATCTGCAAAATGTAAAACATAGGTAGAAAACTTTCTGTTCAATTTCTGTAAGGAAGGGAAGTTGCTACTTGCATGGTTAAAAAAAAGACAGTAAATAATATTGTTTGCGAATAGACTATAAATAATTTATTTTGGGGGCATTCAAAGACATATTTATACAACGAATGAAGGGACAAATAGTCTGTTACAACTAAAAAATAATAATGGTTACCAATAATCAGTTGAACTTACCTTATCTGTTACATACCTCCAAATTTCTGCAATAAAAGACCAAGAAAACGACCCCCTGATATATACAGGGTCTGGATTGCAGACAGAGATAGACAAAAGGTCAGCCCAATAATAAATCAAATGAATGTCGGGACAATGATGAAAAGGTATGTATGCATGCCTTCTTTTTGAGCTGCACGCATGTCATCTATATGGAGAAAGGGAGAAAACAATTCGCAAGAGCACTCTTCACTTCAGGATAGAATTTACTTGCATGCAGGCACGTAGATCTAAGGGCTCACAAAGATAGTATGCAAATGCTACCGTCAAAGGATGCTGGAGCAGGAGGCGAAGGGAGAACCTGCTTGTCGCTCGGCTCCGATCTCAAATGCTCCTGGCTTTGAATTCGCTCAACTTGCATGCAATCCGATCTCGGCCACACACAGCTCGCCTCTTGCTCATCTTGATCACCGCCTTCTTCTCCTCCCACCGTCTCCACAGAAGCGGCTGCAACATCGCTCTCCAGCCTCAACATCGCTTGGCGGCATGGGCGACGGCAACATGGTGCCGATGTTCCTGTTTGCAGCTCAGCCCCACACTGCGGCCCCTTGCTCTTCTTCGGCGACACTATACTGCTGCTCCTAGTGCATATCTCGAGCGTACCAAATAAAGAAGAAGCGGAAGTCGACTCGTCACTACAAACTGTGAATGGGCGAAGGGGAAAAGACAACAACGCTGAGGTACACGACTTTTGGATTGTAGAGGCAACCTTGTCTGTATGCTCCAATTTAATATATGGAAGATTACTGGGAGGGGAAGAGTGCTTTCTCATGTAGGACCTACCAGATTAAAATCAGTAGTGGGCTATGTCTGGTAAAATCCATAACTAAAGGCTGAGTGGGGAGAGGTGGGGAGAGGAATAGTTGATGGATGTGTGGTCAAGTGTTGCGCGGGATCCATTGGGTAGAAGAGGGGCTCAACCGGTGGTATATACAGCTGGATGCGGGATGAGCTGCTGCGGGCAAGGGAAAAGACTGATTGGCTGCTTTTGGAAATTAAATAGTGGCGTGGCACATCGTTGATGTGGACAATGTGCATGGTTAGAGAATAGGGAGAAGTGGGGAGCAACTTCTTAAGAATGGTAGATACAGGCTTCACCATAAGTCTGTATAAAACCATATGCTTTGATCACCTCATCAAAGCGTATATTCCAACTCCGAGATGCTTGCACCGGTCCATAGATTGGTCACTAGAGCTTGCACACTTTGTTAGCACCTTTAGGATCGACAAAAACTTCCGGTTGCATCATATACAACTCTTCCTCAAGAAACCCGTTAAGGAATGCAAGTTTTTGACATCCATTTGCCACATTTCAGAATCATAAAATGCGGCAATTGCTAACATGATTTGGACAGACTTAAGCATCGCTACGGGTGAGAAAGTCTCATTGTAGTCAACTCCTTGAACTTATCGAAAACCTTTTTCAACAAGTCGAGCTTTGTAGACAGTGATATTACCGTCAGCGTTCGTCTTCCTCTTAAAGATCCATTTATTCTTTATGGCTTGCCGATCATCAAGCAAATCCACCAAAGTCCACACTTTGTTATCATACATTGATCCTATCTCAGATTTCATGGCCTCAAGCCATTTTTCGAAATCTGGGCTCGTCATAGTTTCTTCATAGTTCATAGGTTCGCTGTTGTCGAACAACATGACTTCCAGGACAGGATTGCCGTACCACTCTGGTGCGGAACGTGTTCTGGTCGAACTACGAGGTTCAGTAGTAACTTGATCTGAAGTTTCATGATCATCATCATTTGCTTCCTCTCTGGTTGGTGTAGGCATCACGGGAACGACTTTCTCCTATGTACTACTTTCCAATTCGAGAGAAGGTACAACTACCTCATCAAGTTCTACCACCGGTGCGCGTCGGTCCTAAACAAACGGTTTTTTACCCCTTTCCGCGACGGCATTTGGAACCGTCGCCAAGTGAGTGTGGGTGATAGGGGGGTCCTTCCCACACGACCCAGAAACCGTCGGGGATAGGGAGCCTTGATGCATACAGTTGTCCCTATATAACCGTTCCCGATATCTCGAATATCCCAAACACTTCATCCTTGCTACTCTTTGTGCTCGCATTGCCATCACAGTCGGAGTTTTGTGGTTCTGCCTAAAACCAGGCAGATTCCAGGCACGGGAGTTTCCCAGGCAGATTCTAGGCACGTGAGTTTTACGATGCTTGGCACATCACAAACAGTTCATGATTATAAACCGTGTACGATGGGTAGACAATCACACACATTTAGTTTTCCCGCACCGTATGTGATAGTGTCTGACATCACACATGCTTTGCAAATGGCAACTGTGTGCATGCTTGCACATGTTTCCTCTCTATGAACCGTCTCGGATTATGGTGTATATCGCAAACGTTTGTGTTTTAGCAACCGTGTGTGCCGTAATGACCTGCACAACGTAATTTCGCCCTAATTTAATTGCTGCTATTTAAAATTGTACCTAATTTAAACTTGAAAGTAGGCTATAGCTTTATTCATATCCATCAGGTTCAAACAACCAATGCATTATTCGATTCACAGGTACATATGTTTAAGAATTACATAAGCACCAAATAAAGAATGATGTACGAGGGTTCTATACTTGTACTATTACAGATGGTAAAGAAAGAGGCGACAGACATTCCAGTTGCTGAACAAGGTGAAGCGGAATGGCCCTATTGTGCTCTCCTGGATGCAGAAGGCATGCAGGACTCTAGTCCAACCCCTTGTGATGGCCGGCCGCCAATCATGTAGTTTGAGAGGTAATCTTGAGGAAACTGCTTCAGGATCCACTGCAAAAGAAAAAAGATTCAGATATTGTCATCTAACACAACTCATTACGGGCAGTAAAAAGAAGGCTACAGGGTTCTTACTTACCATCCTGCAGTTCACTGTTGTCTTGCATAAAGTGTAAACAAATAGTTTGATTGACATCTTTTGACCCATTTTAATAACAATCTTTATCAGTTTCCTCACTTGATGCTGGTTCATGAATATCTCATTGCCCCATACGCAGAAAGGGTCGAAGTGTGGATCTTTGGCAATGATATATGTACCTAAAAGCACCAAGTTAATATTAGAAGCTAAACAACAATTGAAAATGATGTAGTACAACACTCCATCCATCCCATTATATAAGATTTTATTACATGTATATCTAGACATCATCAGAACATTAAGCTAACACTCTTCCTTGTTGCTATGTAGCTTGGGATTGCATATTTAGTCATTCAGTACAATGCATGTTGCTAAACAACAATTGAAAAATGAAAGGGCATGTTAACTGCAATATCCTTAATAGCAATCAAATATCGTAATTCATAGTGGTATTGTTGAAACTGTTATTGATGAAATTGAACTGCACGGCAAATAGTTTCACATATAGAGCATCACATTGTGAAGAACTGAAATAAACAAGTCATAAGGACATCTCTAGGTGATCCTTAAAAAGTTAAAGGACTAAAACCCTTAGTGGATATATATATACTCCAACAATTTTTGGCCTTTTATAGTCGATCCCCTAAACTTAAGGTTGTAAACTTGAATTTGATCAAGTTCAAAGCAGGTTCAACCGAAAGTAGCATGCATTCAAACATAAACATAGATAGTTTTGCATAACCGAACATAAAACATAAATTTAAACAAAGTTGAACTACTTTCGGTCGAAGTAGTGGTCGAGCCAATCCTTCCTCGTCATGTACGGTGTGCCGCAAGCCGGGTCCGGGCCAGTACCGTCGTCGGGATAATTGGGGAAGGCACCCCTCCACTCGTAGACGTCGATCTCCTCGTCCTCGGGGCCCACCTCGACGCCCTCCGCACCGCCATCGCCGCCGCCTTCGACCTCGTCATCAGAGGAGAGCGCGATAACCTCGCCGCCCTCGGCACGCCGTCCTCGCCGCCTTCGACCTCATCATCGGAGGAGAGTGCGACAACCTCGCCACCCTTCGCGCCGGCAAAGATCGCCCGCCGCCTCCACGAGCTCCGGGTGCTGCCGGCGGAGCTCTTGCATGTAGGCCTCGTCGGCGGCCTCGGCCTTGAGGTGCTCCCACGCCTCGCGGTCCTCCCGCGCCATAGCCGAGCTCACTACCCTGGCTCCGGCGGAATGAGGTGGGCCGGACGTGTGCCGAAGGGGAAATTGAGCCTAGCCGCCGCACCATGGTAGCGGACCTGCCAGCGGTCATACTCCATGGCCGCGAGCTCGGCCGTGTGGAAGCTACCGAGCCACCGGCGGGTGTGGGTCTCTCGATCTGGAATCTCGGCGACCCACGTCCCCCACCGCCGCTGCCGGACCCCATGGTAGGACTTCGTCGGCTGCCGGGTCCGAGGGAGGACGGGGAAGTCCTCGAACCAGCGTAGGGGCGCGGCGGCGGGCGGATCGGGGGACCGGCGACGGCGGATCGGGCCCGCGGAGGACGACGGGGACACCTCGGCGGCCACCTCGCCGGCGTCGGGCGAAAAAGGCCGCGATAAACCTCTTTTTGGCCATTGGCTCCTCGAGCTCCCCGGCACATGGGAAGAGGTTGAGGATAGCGGCGCCGACGATGGCGATGACCTACCAATGGTTTCGAGGGTTGTGTGTGTCTGTGTGAGCGAAGGTTTTGGGGTGTGTGTGTGGAGGGGGGAGCAAGGTTGTGTTTGAGGAAATACTGCGGCAACTGAAAATTTTACTAGGCAGGAGTAACAAGGCGGGGCTACTGAAAATTTGGATCAAGGGCGAGCAGATATTTTTGAGATTGCGAGGGATGCAGAGGCGGGAGTAAAATGCCGGGGCTACTGAAAATTTGAATCAAGGGACTGAAGCAGAGCGGGAGTAACAGACATCGCACACAGTCCGCACATACTAATCGTGTGCTATCAAACATTAAAACCTTCCAGGCGGTAGATATTTTCGAGATTGCGAGGGATGCAGAGGCGGGAGTTTTTGGGGAGTGAGCTAGTGTGCTTGACACGCCGGCCGTGGACTGTAGCCGACACACCTTCTCGCGTAAGCCATAGGTGTACTATACACCGACGGTGCTCCAAGATATTTTGTACTACATCTCACACGATTGGTGATAATAAACTGTGTGGGATCTACTTGATTTGAATTACAAAATGGGGTCACAGCGGCAATGGACGCTGTTTGAATTGCTAGACCTTTTATCCGCAGTGAACATGCAACTATATGTGTGTCGTAAAAGAATTGGAATTATTCAGGATTCGTTTGGACATTTTATACAATAAACTGGTTTTCTAGCCATTTCACGTGCACAATTTAAAATTAAACTATATGCACATGCTCCGGTGCATACAAATTGGTTGAAAAATCAAATTTGTGTCCTTCGGACAATGCTTAGGTCCCATGGAAGAAATGGGAATGAATTTTTCGGGGTTCGTTTGGCCTTTTTATACATTAACTAGGTTTTCTAGGCATTTTATGTGCATAATTCAAATTTGAACTACAACCACATGCTCCAATGCACCAAAGTTGGTTGAAAAATCACATGTGTGTCCTTGGGTGAATTTCTAGGTCCCATGCAAGAGATGGGAATGAATTTCAAATACCAGGGCACTGTTGATTGCCAACAAAATGTTGAGATACCTGGTTTTTAAATTCTAGTAAATCCAAAACTCATCTGAAATTCATGAAACTTGGCATGCTATGATGGAGCGGCATCAACATGCCGTGGTGAAAATTTTGTCCCATTTGGGGCAGGTTTGGGTATAAGCTTCTCACAAACCAGAGCTTCTCACAACAAGCATGATGCTTTCGATAGGGAACGTACCACCTTTGGGGACGGGACGATATCGTTGCCTCTTATTGCTTTCAAAAAAATTCTAGTGTCAACATAGAACAACAGGAGTGTTGTGTTTAATCTTGGAATTTTTCGGGGTTCGTTTGGCCTTTTTTATATATTAACTGGGTTTTGTAGGCATTTTATGTGCATAATTCAAATTTGAACTACAAGCACATGCTCCAATGCACTAAAGTTGGTTGAAAAATCGCATGTGTGTCCTTGGGTGAATTTCTAGGTCCCATGCAAGAGATTGGAATGAAATTCAAACACCAGGGCCCTGCTGATTGCTGGCAAAATGTTGAGATGCCTGGTTTTTAAATTCTAGTAAATCCAAAACTCGTCTGAAATTCATGAAACTTGGCATGCTATCATGGAGCGGCATCAACATGTCGTGGTAAAAAATTTGTCCCATTTGGGGCATGTTCGGGTATATGCTTATGACAAACCAGAGCTTCTCACAACAAGCATGATGGTTTCGATAGGGAACGTCCCACCTATGGGAACGAAACGATATCCATTGCCTCTTATTGCTTTCAATTTTTTTCAAGTGTCAACATAGAACAACAGGAGTGTTGTGTCAATTTTTGGGATTTTTCGGGGTTCGTTTGGACATTTATATGCATTAACTGAGTTTTCAATGCATTTATGTGCATAATTCAAATTTGAACTACATGCACATGCTCCGGTGCATATAAATTAGTTGAAAAATCAAATATGTGTCCTTGGCTGCATGCTTAGGTCCCATGCAAGAAATGGGAATGAATTTCAAACACCAGGGCACCGTTGATTGCCAGCAATACATTGAGATGCCTGGTTTTTAAATTCTAGTAAATCCAAAACTCGTCTGAAAATCATGAAACTTGGCATGCTATCAGGGAGCGGCATAAACATGTCGTGGTAAAAATTGTCCCATTTGGGGCAGCTTTGGGTATATGCTTCTCACAAACCAGAGCTTCTCACAACTAGCCTGATGGTTTCGGTAGGGAACGTACGTCCCACCTTTGGGGACGAAACGATATCCATTGCCTCATATTGCTTTCAAAAAGTTTCTCGTGTCAACATAGAACAGCAGGAGTGTTGTGTCAATTTTTGGGATTTTTTGGGATTCGTTTGGACATTTTTATGCATTAACTGAGTTTTCTAGGCATTTTATGTGCATAATTCAAAATTGAACTACATGCACATGCTCCGGTGCATATAAATTGGCTGAAAAATCACATGTGTGTCCTTGGGTGCATGCTTAGGTCCCATGCAAGAGACGTGAATGAATTTCAAACACCGGGGCACTGTTGATTGCCGGCAAAACGTTGAGATACCTGGTTTTTAAATTCTGGTAAATCCAAAACTCGTCTGAAACTCATGCAACTTGGCATGCTATCATGGAGCGGCATCAACATGCCGTGGTGAAAATTTTGTCCCCTTTGGGACAGGTTTGGGTATAAGCTTCTCATAAACCAGAGCTTCTCACAACAAGCATGATGGTTTCGATAGGGAACGTACCACCTTTGGGGACGGGACGATATCCGTTGCCTCTTATTGCTTTCAAAAAAATTCTAGTGTCAACATCGAACAACAGGAGTGTTGTGTTTAATCTTGGAATTTTTCGGGGTTCGTTTGGCCTTTTTTATACATTAACTGGGTTTTGTAGGCATTTTATGTGCATAATTCAAATTTGAACTCCAAGCACATGCTCCAATGCACCAAAGTTGGTTGAAAAATCACATGTGTGTCCTTGGGTGAATTTCTAGGTCCCATGCAAGAGATTGGAACGAAATTCAAACACTAAGGCACTGTTGATAGCCGGCAAAACATTGAGATGTCTGGTTTTTAAATTCTAGTAAATCCAAAACTCGTCTAAAATTCATGAAACTTGGCATGCTATCATGGAGCGGCATCAACATGCCGTGGTAAAAAAATTGTCCCATTTGGGGCAGGTTCGGGTATATGCTTCTCACAAACCAGAGCTTCTCACAACAAGCATGATGTTTCGATAGGGGACGTCCCACCTTTGGGGACGAAACGATATCCATTGCCTCTTATTGCTTTAATTTTTTTTCTCGTGTCAACATAGAACAACATGAGTGTTGTGTCAATTTTTGTGATTTTTCGGGGTTCGTTTGGACATTTTTATGCATTAACTGAGTTTTCAATGCATTTATGTGCATAATTCAAATTTGAACTACAAGCACATGCTCCAATGCACTAAAGTTGGTTGAAAAATCGAATCGGTGTCCTTGGGTGAATTTCTAGGTCCCATGCAAGAGATGAGAATGAAATTCAAACACGAGGGCATTGTTGATTGCCGGCAAAACATTGAGATGACTGGTTTTTAAATTCTAGTAAATCCATAACTTGTCTGAAATTCATGAAACTTGGCATGCTATCATGGAGCGGCATCAACATGCCATGGTAAAAAAATTGTCCCATTCGGGGCAGGTTCGGGTATACGCTTCTCACAAACTAGAGCTTCTCACAACTAGCATGATGGTTTCGGTAGGGAACGTCCCACCTTTGGGTATTGCTTTCATAAATTTTCTCATGTCAAGATAGAACAACAGGAGTGTTGTGTCAATTTTTGGGATTTTTCGCGGTTCGTTTGGATATTTTTATGCATTAACTGAGTTTTCAATGCATTTATGTGCATAACTAAAATTTGAACTACATGCACATGCTCCAGTGCATATAAATTGGTTGAAAAATCAAATATGTGTCCTTGGGTGCATGCTTAGGTCCCATGCAAGAAATGGGAATGAATTTCAAACACCGGGGCACCGTTGATTGCCGGCAAAACATTGAGATGCCTGGTTTTTAAATTCTAGTAAATCCAAAACTCGTCTGAAATTCATGAAACTTGGCATGCTATCATGGAATGGCACCCAACATGTTGTGGCATTTTTCGTGTCCATTTTGAGAGAAGGCGCACTCGAATAATGACAGCCAACAAAGGCATTTTGAAAAAATAGTGCCACTTTAATATCTCAAACGTTTGTAGAATTCAAACCGTGTGCGTTCTTTTAACCATTCACGTGACGCCACGTGTCTTGGTTTTAATGGTTGTAGTAGGTGCCATGCGGATAGCTGCTTGACCTTGACTGAACGGGAGGCGTGCGAGCGCAGTTCGGTGCGTAGGCTGACCGAGAGGCGTGCAAGCTGTCCTCCAATGCGTAGGCTCATCGGGAAGCGTGCGAGCTGTACGCTGCGTAGGCTCACTGGGAAGCGAGCCCTTTGACTTCCATGGCCGCCCGCCTTCCTCTCCATTAATGGCGCCCGAGCCGCTGTTTAATACGGGCGGTCTTACTGTTCGCCTTCCATTCCCCTCCCTCCCGCAGTCGCAGACCTCCACCAACGCCATGCCGCAGAATGATCATCTATCACTAGTCTTCAAGTTTGGTGAAGTCGACTCCGAGCCGGAGGAGATAGAAAATAAGGAGGAATGGGGCCTCATGGACATGGCCCAGAACGAGCTGGCCGCGGCGGTTGCTGCCCCCGCTCCCATCCCCGCGCCCGCGCCAGCGACCATCCCCGTAGCATTGACGGGCTGGTCGCCGAGCACTATCGCAGAGCTGGAAGCCGCGGCTGTCAGCGAGGTCTCCGCGGACCCGCGCGAGCTCGTGTACATGCCAGCGCCCGTGCCCGTGCGTGCCCCTCCACCCACCGTGGCGCCGGCCCCCGTGCGTTTCGCTGCACCCGCCGCTCCCGTGCCCGTGCCCGTGCGCGCGCCCCCCTCAGCGGCATGGGACGCTGCCGTCGACCGCTACCTCTCAGCGGCGCCAGTTGCCATCCTCCCGCGCCCCGCCCGTCGATCGCGCGACGACATGATGTTTGATTTACAAGTGAATAACATTTTGTGCTGCCTTGAAGACTTCAACAACGGCGTCCCTGAGGACGACAAGGACAACGATGGCGCGCCACGCCGCCTCCGCCGCCGCCGGAAATAGTTTTTTTGGGGTTTAATACTGTATCTCGAATTCTCGATCATATGAATATAAATTCGCAGTGTGACTGAATGAAAGATATGGTTTGAATGAATTTGCGTTTTTCTCTCTTAATGTACAGACTTATCAAATGATTTTCTTTTGAAAAAAACGTCAATGGTTTTTAAATATAAAACACTCATCGCAAACATTTTAGTTAGAACACCCAGATACAAACTAACAACTTCCCCAGGAAGCCAAGGGAAAATGTGCCGAGCAGGATTTCTGCATCCCTTCAACGCAAACGGTTGTTTTGCATGACCCATGTGCAACCACGTACAAACAATTGGGTAAGATTTGCATATCTGTCATTTTGGGTATGTTTCCATTTGTCAAACTTGAAAGATTGACATTTGTTTATCTAGTAACATTGCCATTTGTCAACCTTGTAACACTGCGATTTGTCAAAATATGCAGCTAAAAATCACTAGCACTATCTAATTTTTGCAACTAAAATCACTAGCATTGTTCATATGGACACCACTAGCAGGCGTGAGTTGATGGACGCATATGCAAATGTACCATTGATTACATACAACAAGTCATCAGCCCACAACGACAACGAGGATACACGTTGGATTATAGATCATTTCCAACAAAACATTCTAGTAAAGTTTTTCTCACACAACAAATAACAAAGCAATGAAATGAACTTTAGCTCAACCACTCGTCGGCGTTGGAAACGCTTGCTTTGAACCAGAAGTGATTCTCTGGGAAGGGCCAGCTACTGTCAATCTCGAGACCAACACAGGACTGATCATCCAGGCTGAAGCGGCCTATGTCAGGACCCATATTGGGACGGCAGGGAAGCATAGCAATTTCCGAGGTATAGATACAGTTGCTTCTCATAAATGGTAGTAACGTTGTGTCAACAGCAGCTGGATCGCCTTCCACCATCATTGGATAGTTTTGTCCAAGGAAGAGTGAGTTTTCTCCAAGACTTTCAATACTGAACCAGGGAGAAGGTGTTGGTGCTAGTACACTAGTATCCATCCTGAATACCCTGCAACGGATGTTGGAATAGGTCCAGAGACTGCGACCATGCGAGACAACACCTGCTTCCTTAGTAACATCAGCAGTGCCCTGTATACAGACAAGAAGAAGAGGTGATCCATTGGAATAAGTTGACAGACGCCACTGAGTATATGGGTCCAGCTCGTCCTCATGCTCATGATCATCAGCATCGTCATCTCCCCCTTGGTTATAAAAATTTAGAAGTATAGGTAGTGGAATGTTCACAGGACCTTGGAAACACAAAAAGGTTAATTAATTAGTAAAGGGAAACTGGCTAACCCGCATGCATGTGGATGAATCAATTATAGTTACGGTGGAAGACAAACATACCGAAAGCATGATGATTCCATGCAAAAACAGTGCCACGAGTGGTGGCAGCAAACACAAGACCCTCGTATTGAATTGCATCACAGTACTCATCCGTGTACAACAATTTATTTTTGAGCAATATCCATCGAGGTGTGGAAGTAAGGAAGGCAACAAGCTTGTCGAAGATAGCAATAACTTCATAGTTCGAGTAATCCCAATAGTGGCCGCGAACTCGACAAATTGCTATCTTCCATAGACGACAGTCACCATGATCGTATTTGAACTCACATAGAATACCGGTGTACTCAACCTCTGGGCAGTCGTCTGAGATTTTTGGAAGTGGAACCCGGTGACGAGTGTACACATTCACAAGTTCCCACTCGCAGTTGTACCCAATGTAAACAAACCAATCTCCATTTGCGCCTGCCCAAGCCTTGCCCTCAAGCGATGGCATCTTAACATCATACGTATCATTATCAAGCGGCATCAACTTGCACAAGGCGAGGCTTCCCTCGTCCACGCGCCAGTCAGCAGGGTCACGGCGAAGAATATAGGGGAGATCAAACCACTCCTAGACCCTTGAGTTCCTTGTAATGATGTTATTAGTTGAGTCGAGAATGGTCTTGAACGAACCTGCCATGCTAGCCGAGGTGATGATGTCGCACCGATCAATGAGTTCCTCTACCGCGTCATCATTCAGATCGGGGCAAGAATAACGGGGTCATTTTCGGCTTGTTCCCTCCATGGAGAAGATGATCGAACAATGGCAGAAGGAAGGGTGAAGGCGAATGGAGGAGGGAGGAAGAGCGTGCGACAACAGTTCCAAATCGAGAGGGAAAGGGAAGAGGCGGTGGACGGTTGCCACGGTACACGAAGAGGCGCCTGGGGAGCGAACGGTTGCCACAGAGGTCACACACTGACGACAAGGGCCGAGTGAACCGCATGCGTATATCGCACACACCTTGATCTGCTTGACCATTTCTTTTGTGTTGCCTAATCACAAACAGTTCATCCGAGTGAAGCGTATGTTGTATATCGCACACACCTTCATCTGGCTGACCGTTTCTTTTGTGTTGCCTAATCACAAACAGTTCATCCGAGTGAACTATATGTTGTGTATCGCACACGCCTTCATCTGGCTGTCCGTTTCTTTTGTTCCTCCTCATGCAAACAGTTAATTGAACTGAACGGTATGCCCTTCATCGCACACGCACCTGAACCGTGTTTGATGCATCCATCATCGCAAACGTTTTATACATTTCTGGCGGTTTTCATACAGCATCATTTGCGATTATTGCATCGCACACACTTTCTCGAAGGGTCTCTGATCGTAGCATCGCGTTAGCAGCATTCTGCAGTAGTGTACTTTCCTCCCACTCACTTCTTTCGAGAGAAACTCCTTCTCTAGAAAGGACCCATTCTTAGAAACAAAGATTTTGCCTTCGGATCTATGGTAGAAGGTATACCCAATAGTTTCTTTCGGGTATCCTATGAAGACACACTTCTCCGCTTTGGGTTCGAGCTTATTAGGCTGAAGCCTTTTGACATAAGCGTCGCATCCCCAAACTCTTAAGAAATGACAACTTAGGTTTCTTGCCAAACCACAATTCATACGGTGTCATCTCAACGGATTTAGACGGTGCCCTATTTAAAGTGAATGCGGCTGTCTCTAATGCATAACCCCAAAACGATAGTGGCAAACAGTAAGAGACATCATAGAACGCACCATATCTAATAAAGTACAGTTACGATGTTCGGACACACCATTACGCTGTGGTGTTCCAGGTGGCGTGAGTTGTGAAACTATTCCACATTGTTTTAAATGAAGACCAAACTCGTAACTCAAATATTCACCTCCGCGGTCAGATCGTAGAAACTTTATTTTCTTGTTACGATGATTCTCCACTTCACTCTAAAATCTATGAACTTTTCAAATGTTTCAGACTTGTGTTTCACAAGTAGATATAACCATACCTACTCAAATCATCCGTGAAGGTGAGAAAATAACGATACCCGACGCGTGCTTCAACACTCATTGGACTGCATACATCGGTATGTATTATTTCCAATAAGTCATTAGCTCGTTCCATTGTTCCGGAGAATGGAGTTTTAGTCATCTTGCCCATGAGGCATGGTTCGCAAGTATCAAATGATTCATAATCAAGTGATTCCAAAAGTCCATCCGCATGGAGTTTCTTCATGCACTTTACACCAATATGACCTAAACAACAGTGCCACAAGTATGTTGCACTATCATTGTCAACTTTGTATCGTTTGGCATCAATATTATGAATATGTGTATCACTGCGATCGAGATTCAATAAACCATTTACATATAAGGTTTTATTCGTGTAAACAGAACAACAATTATTCTCTGACTTAAATGAATAATTGTATTGCAATAAACACGATCTAATCATGTTCATGCTCAACACAAACACCAAATAATATTTATTTAGGCTCAACACTAATCCCGAAGGTAGAGGGAGTGTGTGATGGTGATCATATCAATCTTCGAAACACTTCCAACACACATCGTTATCTCGCCCTCAACTAGTCTCCGTTTATTCTGCAACTCCTATTTCGAGTTACTAATCTCAGCAACTGAACCGGTATCAAATACTCAGGGGCTACTACGAGCACTAGTAAGGTGCACATCAATAACATGTATATCAAATATACCTTTGTTTACTTTGCCATCCTTCCTATCTGCCAAGTATTTGGGGCAGTTCCGCTTCCAGTGCCCATTTCCTTTGCAGTAGAAGCACTCAGTTTCAGGCTTGGGTCCAGCTTTGGGCTTCTTCACGGGAGCGACAACTTGCTTGTTGTTCTTCTTGAAGTTCCCTTTCTTTCCCTTGCCCTTTTTCTTAAAACTGGTGGTCTTGTTAACCATCAACACTTGATGTTCTTTCTTGATTTCTACCTCCGCCGATTTCAGCATCGCGAAGAGCTTGGGAATCATTTTCGTCACCCCTTGCATATTATAGTTCATCACAAAGCTCTAGTAGCTTGGTGAAAGTGACTGGAGAACTCTGTCAATCACTATCTTATCTGGAAGATTAAATCCCACTTGATTCAAGCGATTGTAGTACCCAGACATTCTGAGCACATGCTCACTGGCTGAGCTATTCTCCTCCATCTTGTAGGCAAAGTACTTGTCAGAGGTCTCATACGTCTCAACAAGAGCATGAGCCTGAAATACCAATTTCAGCTCTTGGAACATCTCATATGTTCCATGGTGTTCAAAACGTATTTGGAGCCCCGATTCTAAGCCGTAAAGCATGACACACTAAACTATCAAGTAGTCATCAGATCGAGCTTGTTAAATCTGCATCACTTCCTGCAGCAGGTCTGTCACCTAGCGCTGCATCAAGGACATAATTCTTCTATGAAGCAATGAGGATAATCCTCATATCACGGACCTAGTCCGCATTATTGCTACCATCATCTTTTAACTTAGTTTTCTCTAGGAACGTATCACAAAAAATGTGGAAGCTACATCGCGAGCTATTGAACTACAACATAATTTGCAAAGACATTTTGACTATGTTCATGATAAATCTCAGTTCAATTAATCAAATTACTAATGAACTCCCACTTAAATCAACATCCCTCAAGTTGTCTAAGTGATACATGATCCAAATCAACTAAACCATGTCCGATCATCACGTGAGATGGAATGGTCTTCAATGGTGAACATCTTTATGTTGATTATATCTACTATAGGACTCATGCTCGACCTTTCGGTCTCTAGTGTTCCGAGACCATGTTTGTACATGCTAGGCTCGTCAAGTTTAACCCATGTATTCTACGTGTGAAAAACTAGCTTACACCCGTTGTTTGTGAACGTAGAGTCTATCACACCCGATCATAACGTGGTGCTTTAAAACGACGAACTTTGACAACGGTGCATACTCAGGGAGAACACTTTTACCTTGAAATTAAGTGAAGGGATCATCTTATAATGCTACCTCATTCTAAGCAAAATAAGATGCATAAATGATAAACATCACATGCAATCAAAATATGTGGCATGATATGGCCATCATCATCTTGTGCTTTTGATCTCCATCTCCAAAGCATCGTCATAATCTCCATCATCACCGGCTCGACACCTTGATCTCCATCGTTGCGTCATGGTCATCTCGCCAACTATTGCTTCTACAACTATTGCTAACGCATAGTGATAAAGTAAAGCAATTACATGGCGTTTGCATTTCATACAATAAAGAGACAACTATAAGGCTCTTGCCAGTTACCTTGAAATTGAAAGCTTTGAATTCTTATCATTCTGATGCAGAGGCTGGGGCGAACCCCCCTTTTTGAATTTTTTTACTAGATTAAGTTTAGTAAAAAAAATCATGTTACATTATAGTTTTAAACCTTGTTCTGTTGTCTATCTTTCTATTTTCTAAATCCTATAATTTAGGACGCCGATAACGCCCACACGTGTGGCATACTAGACATCCGCCCACACATCGTGTGTGGCATGGGCAGGAGGCAGCCCACACGGGCTGTGTGTGGGCGAATATTAGAATTGCCCACACGTGTGGGCGCAGCTACTTCGTGCCACATGCCCAACAAGTACTACTCGTCTTCACCCCGCGCGTGTGGCACGAAGCAAAAATGCCCACACGTCCTGGCGCAGCTACATTAGGTACCCGCGGGATGACGAGTTAGTTGCCATCCAGGATGGCAGATGTAGTTATTCGGGATAGCAAATGTAGTTGTAAAAGCATGACAACTCTATCTGTTTTGGTTAACTATAGTTGCCAACGTCTAATTTATGGTAGTTGCCGCGTGTAATCAAACCATGGTTGCCGTGTGTGATTAACTACTTGCCACATGTGGTCAAACAGTAGTTGCCATGTGTGTTTACCTAGTTGCCACATGTGGTCCAACCATAGTTGCCATGTATGGTTAATTACAGTTGCCATGTGTGTTTATCTGGTTGCCACGTACGCACAACTGCAGTTGCCGTCTAGCAACGAATCATAATTGCCATGTGTGTTACCTAGTTGCCACGTACACGTAACTGCAGTTGCCATCCAACAACATACGAGTGTCATGTGGGCGAAAAGCAGTTCGCCCACACGCGCGTGGACTAGGTGGTGGCTGTGTGAGCAGAAACTAGTTCGCCCACACAGCGCAGCCAGCAAATCGCGTGCTGCGAGGCGTGTGGGCGAACTCTCCAACGCCCACACACCAGCCCCGTCCTACGTGCCACCCAAATTCTGCCTCAATTTGTCAAGATTTGTGCAAACTCAACTGGACGGTGATCCACATATGTGGCCGAGTTACAAAACTGCCACACGTGTGGACGTTAGCATTTGGGAGAATTTAAAGGCTATAAAAATCATGTTCTTTTAAGTTTTTTACTCTTTCTTGTAACTCTCAATCTATTTTCTATTTTTCTTCAAATTAGTTGTGTTAAAAAAATGGTTTTCCTGGCCTTCTATCCCCCTAGTTTTTTGAGTAAATTTCTTCAGGTGGCGCTTCCACTCTACTCCATTGAAGGCTACACGAAGAGCGAGCAACTGAGAGGATGCACCACCGGAGCACCTTGTTTTTCTTCCCCACGTGTTGGTTGGTATCTACGCATTTCGGATTCCTTCCTTCACCGTTGTGTGCTGCTGATGCTTTCCACACTCAAAACGGCGAGGTGCACAACACATCCAGCTCATCGACATCATGCCACACATATCCTGGTCGAAAATCGGCCTGTCGGCAGCGAATCCGCGCATCCAGTGCTCGCACCTCTGGGTTTCCGCCGTCTCCTGTCAAAGAAAGCAGCTTGTCGTGTTTTTTTTAACATCGCAATTGCTCATATATACGCGCATACGCTCACCCCTATAAACGCACACACGCACGATTGAGCCGGCATATCATCTTGAGATTTACAAAATCATCGTAGGTGCCTCGTGTCAACGGAAACGTCTCTTCCCATTGAAAACGTATCGCCGAAAATCCTTAAATAAATCCAGGAATAATGCGAGCACGAAGACTTGTAACCTGATTGGCTGAAGATACCACTATCCCTCTAACCATCGAACCACAGGTAGTTCGCGTTAACCACCACCCTCTCATGAGCGAGAGTTTTGACTGCCAAAAATTTAATCCCACGTGGATTACCAATGTGAGCGTAAAAGACCCACCTTTTATTATTAACCCGAAAACAAATGTAACTTGGGTCCACTTTACGCAACATATTTAGCTGCTGCTGGTCTGGTAGAGTCTCTTTCTCATGATCAAGCATGTGGACTTTGAGATCGGACGGCTCAGTCAAATTCCCACCCTTTTAGAACACATGTCAAATTCTCAAGGGCATGTACCACTTGCATTCTTCGCGGTGGTTAGGGCGGAGCGCACCGGCACTATCATCAGCGAGCGGTTAGCTAGCCCTCGCCCTTTTTATTGCTTTGATTTGAGTAGGTCTTGTCCCTATAAAACAAGGAAAGATTCCATGGTTTGAGTAAGGGGAAACGACGTGCGTCTAGTACCAAGCAGCAAATAATTCAACTGAAAGCTAGCGGCATCTCCGGGAGTTTGATATGTTACTTTCTTTCTTTCTTTGCCTTTTTAACTTTATTGATTGATGGCTGATCACGCAGTTTAAGCTGGCGAACTCTCTTTTTTTTAGAAGGATCAGATCTATTATAAAGATTTACTGGAAGTATAAAACACCTCAATCATAATGAAAACTACATCGAGGTCCACGGACCACCGAACGATCACTGCCGCCGCCAGAACAAGCCACCGACGCGTTGCTATCGCCGCTCTCGTACCGGAGCCGGCCTAACCTTGTCGATGACAGACGGGAAGTCTTCTTACACGTGCTCCTAAGGACCAACGCCCTGGAGCCGCAGTCATCGCCGTTGAATCCTTGAATTGATCTGAAGAACCTGACACCAAATATCACCGTTGTACGCACGACGAGAAATCCTAACCTCGTCGCCCCGAGGAGCTGGCAGGAATCTACGCTGGAGCTCTGTGAACTCATCAACGGAAGATTCTGAATCGAGGAGGCATTTCATTTTAACTACGTCCGTTGACTTTGATACTTCAACCCCACACGGTTTTTATCCCCCCTCATGTGTCAACATTGTGCTCAAGAAAACTGCATCAACTGCATCTTTTTGTGATGGTAGTTCACCCAATGGACCCATTAATTTGAGAATTAACGGAAAGAAGTCTGTCTCCCGGGCCGGTGACGGGAGCAGTTCACACCGATTGGAGCGTACTGTACTAAAAAACTGAGTAGTTTTCTCGAAAAAGGAAAAAAGCTGATTAGTTTAGTTGACCCTGTTGATACACCGGGATTTGGTCTTGCATACATATCCTCCCCTTTTGATACCAAAGTATTCCAAAGTAATACAGCAAGTTGGATCGGGTGACATTTTGACACACATTCCTGAATGTATGCTCCTACCTGCTCCGGGACACGAACACAAGCCATCTTCTGCTCCTCGTTAGTTGAGAGGTCGCTTGATCTTCCCTTTTCACGAAACGAGATTGCTTGATCTTGCCAAAGTGCCATCGTTTTCACTGCCCTTGGTGTTGATCGTCTCTTCTCCGGCCCCGTCCGTGTCGCGGTGACAGCGATCGACGCCATTGGCCTGCGCGCCCATATAGCCATCGATCAATCGTGCGATCGATGCGATATCTCCGTCACCGATTATTCTCCCATGCATGCATGCATCGCCTAACTAACCTAGCAGCTAGCAGAGAGAGTTGGATTTCGAGGCCAGCTAGGGTGGGTCAAGACGTTCGATGTTGCGGTGCCCGCTTTCCAGGCCAACGTCGGCCCTTGTCGCTTTACGTGGCCGCAACGTGAAGCAGATAATCTTTGTTATTGCAACGGGTTCAGGTGAACAATCATGCAGAGCTGCCGTCATCCAATCAGTGCAAGCGCAACAATGACTATCTTGGGTTGGGTGCGTGGTCTGGGTCTATCGGCTTTGGCCAGTCCAAGCTAGATGAACTTCTTGCAACGTCCACATCCGATTCGGATATCATTCCTGATCTCCGTTGGCCGATGGATCCGACTGACGCCGGCGAATAAGCGCTTTCACACACGCATTCATACGTGATGGACGCGCGCATGCATCATCACAAGCACGACTCTCGCGTGCGTCTTTAGAAGCCTACGTCGAAGCTACTAGCAGAACGAAGAACAAGAAGTCGTCAAGAACATATCCTAGCTCACGGCTACGGATTAATTTTGGCACGCCACATAGGGCTGTAGCGTGTGGTATTAGTCAGTACAGTACACGGGAATAAGGTAACACAAGTCTGGCCTAACACTCCGCCTTCTCCACCCCCTTCTCTCCAATCCAATCCAAGCGCATTCGGAGGCCAGGGAGAACAAAACACGACGAGACATGACGGGTGCTAGTACAATCATTCCACTCCCTATAATAGGCCGGGGCCTCTCTCCTGAACCGCGAGGGATGTCGTGCTTTTTCCACTTGGAGAGGCCTCGAGATCAGCACCAGAAAGCTTTGCGTGCTGCCTGTATGCCGGGTCTCGCTTGGTGCCACATCTCGTGCGCTCCAGCCAAACTGCGTCAGTGAATGCAGAGGTGCCCCGGCTGATGGGTGATGAGCCAGTACGCTACAGAGTGCCACGATTTGGTTGGGACCAAAACAAGAAGGAAAAGAGGACGCGAGATGGGAGAGAAAGCTGATGGACCGAAAGGAACGCGTCATGCATGGCGAGCTGGCGACCAGCGTGTGCGCCCAAGCAGCGTGACGTGGGGACTAGCAGGAATGTACTAGCACCCCACGAGTTTTATGGATCATCTAATTTCTACACTCTCCTAAAAGAAAAATCTAATTTCCGCACTATTTGATTAACCAAATGAGAAAATCCCGACGAATCTCCACATAAATCCAACTTTGTAGAAACTATTATTTTTTCATCTAAATGAAAGTTTGACGCACTCTTGCTTTATTAGTGTATAAACCTGTTGCTCAGCTTTATTTTTCTTTACTAAAACAATGTCCGTGCGTTGCAACGGGATATAAATATTCTAGTACGTTAGCTTGTGATTTACCTGCCAATATTAATGCGATTATGTAAATAAATGTTTATTAAATTCTGACCGTGAATTGCTTTATATTTTGATTAGAAGTTTGGTAAGTAAATTAAAGTGAAATTAGTTCAGAAGGTATGTAAATTAAGGTGATTCATTATCATTACATGGAATGTTGGACGAAGGGGTGGTGGGAAGAAAGGTGAAATGGGAACCTTACATTATCTTTAAGTAGTAGAGAAAATCTAGGATTTTCTTTCCAGCGAATTGGTTGGGCTAGAAGAACATTTTGGGCCTCACCTTGTTGAAGACTTTTGTGTGAGTTGTGTGACCCAAAGGTGGGCTCTGCAAACAAGTTCTCGGTCGTTGGGTCATGCAATCTTTATGGATTTCTTGCTTCCATTTTCTGCGACCTGCTATGATTCTAGGGTACTCCTATAGACACCCCTAAAAAAAGGGAACTCCTATAGGGGACCTCCTATATGTCGCTTATTGCGACAAACTAGCGGCGATTCGCACAAAAACAGTTGACCTGGGCCGGCCCATCACGCCGCGAAAATCAACAGTACAAAAACTAGCGCCCTAGATAGGAATCGAACACGGGGACTATTTCTCCCATGTTTTCTCAAAAAGACTATTTCTCGCATTAAGCGAGTTGGAAGGGATCTCTCGCTGAAGGATCGTTGTGTCTCACGAGCAACTGTGCCGGCCCACTTAATAAAAGATATAGGGGTAAGGGAGTGAAACAAGGGTTCGAACCTTCTTGATGGACTGTAGGGCGCGACCTACTTAAGGTAAAAGAGCTATTTTTCTCCACCGTTTTTTCCTGTTTTATTCAGTTTTCTTCTCCTTTATTTGGTTTTCTTTTTCTTCTCCTTTTTTTGTTTAGTTTTCTTTTTTATTCTCCATTTTGTGCGTGGTGTTCTTTTTCTTCTCCATTTTTTGTTATTCTTTTTCGGTTTTCATTTCTTTGGTTTTCTTTGTATCTTTTTGTTTTTCATTCTACATTCTTATATACACGATAAAAAATTCAAATACTTCTTCAGAAAAATTCAAATACTTGTTCATCACTTTTCGAATACTTGTTCATCATTTTTATATACAAGATCAACATTTTTTCCAAATATTTGTTTGACATTTCTCAAATACTTGTTCACCATTTCCCAAATACTTGTTCAATATTTTCTATATACATGATCTGCATTTTTTCAAATACTTGTTCAGCATTTGTTTTCAAATATTTGTTCAACATTTTTCTAAATATTATGTAAAATTATATTTTTGTAATATATATGTCTAGACTATTTGAAAGTGTAAACAAAACTAAAAAATGGAATCAAAAAACAAAATAAAAACTTGAAGAAAGAAACAGAAAAGAAAACAAGGCAGTGTAGTGCACGCGAACCTGGGCCAGCCCATATGCTCGCGCGCTTCAGCGAGTGGGAAGCCTTGATTCGCGGAACGCGAGACATAGCGATGCCCGGAATCGAACACACGACCAGCGGCGACTCGCTCGCGTTGTTAGACGCTGCGACAAGCTGACTCTAATGCTAGATTTGCAGCGTGATATTCCAAAAAAGTAACCGCAGCGAAAAAACATAAATAAATAATTCCCAATACTTAAAGTGCGTGGGCGTGGGATCAAACACACGACTTCCAGCAAAGCGAAGAACCTCGCAAGCCACTGTAGCACATAAAGTAAATGCTGCCAAGATTGGCAGCACAGTTTATATGAACATCAATGAAAAATTTAAGCTTCTGTTCAAATTTCGAACATGATTTTTATAACAAAAGTAAAGTAATTTTTTAAACAAGAACATTTCCGAGATTTAGAAAATGTGAACATTTTAAAAAATCTCAAACATATTATGAAAAAAAGGAAAAAAAATTGAAAGCGAGAACATTTCTCAAAAGTATGAATAAATATTTTCAAAATGCAAACATTTTCTGAAAAAAAGGAACAACAATTGAACAACCTGACATTTTTTTGAAATTATGAACATTTTATCCAAACGAGAACATTTTATGAAATTCCACACACATTTACCTTAAATTGTGAAAAAAATTGAAAACATCAATATTTTTGAATTTTTGAATAAATTTCAAAAATAGGAATATTTTTCAAAATTATGAACTTTTTTTTCCAAAACACAATTATTTTATGAATTTCGCCAAAATAATTTCGAAATTTGCAATCAATTTTGAAAACATGAAAATTATTTGAATTTCTGAGCACATTTAGAAAACGGAAATATATTTTGCAACTCAGGAACATGTTTTGAATTTTTCAGCAAAAATGAATAAATTTCAAAAAAAAATTGGAAATTTCGAAAATCCATTTTTTCCGATTTTTGAGCGATTTCTTGTTTTCTTAAAAGATGCAGAAAATTGAATTTCTATTTTCATTGGATTTTGCAATAATTTCTGAAACATTTTTGAATTTTCAAAAAAAATTGTAAAGAGGCAAGGAAAATTGGAAATTCTTAAATTTTTTTGCAATTTCTTAGGAAATTTGAAGAAAGGAACATTTTAATTGAAAAAAGCAACAAATTTTGATAAATGTGAACATTTTTGAAATTTCTGAAAATCTTGTTGAAAAATAAAAATTATGAAAATGCAAAAGAAAAAGAGAAAAGAAAAGAAAGGAAATCCAGGAAAACAGAAAACAAAAACGTAAAGTAAAAGAAAAATAAAAAACCCGGTTCAACTCAAATGCTTGATTAACATTTTTATATACATGATAAAAATTCTTTATTTTAATTACCTGGTCAAAAAAATTCCATACACGTTTAACATTTTCCAAGTGCTGGATTAACATTTTCATAATACTTGTGCAACATATTTTCAAATCCTTCATTAACACTTTTATGTACGTGATAAAAAATTCATAGTTTTTTAATACATGGTCAAAAAAATTCTATACACATTTCGCATTTTTCAAATGCATGATTAACATTTTTGAAATACTTGTTCAACATTTTTTTCAAAAGCTTGGTTAACATTTTTACATACATGATCAAAAGAATTCATCATATTTTAATACATTGTCAACATTTTTTCTATACACATTTAACATCTTTCAAACACATGATTAACATTTTTCAAAACATTATGCAAAGTATACATCTGTAATATATATGTTTAAATATTTGGAAGCCTAAACGAAATTAAAAATAGAAATCAAGAAACAAAAGAAAACAGAAAAAAAAGAAGCACCCGCATCCCGCACACTGAGCCGGCCCATACGCTCGCTCGAGTGGGAGGCCTTTGAAAAAATGTTGAAAAAGTATTTGAAAAAGGTTACTCAAGCATTTGCAAATTGTTAAATGTGTATAGAGAAAATGTTGACTAAGTATTAGAAAATGATGAAAAAAATTGAGCATGTACATAAAAATCTTAACCAAGCTTTTCAAGAAATGTTGAACAGGTATTTGAGAAATGTTAATTAAGAATTTGAAAGATATAAAATGTGTACAGAAAAAATGATGGCCATGTATATAGAAAATATTAAACTTGTATTTGAAAAGGTTAAATGTGTCTAGAAAATGTTGAGCATGTATTCAGGAAATATTAAACTTGTATTTGAAAAATGTTAATCAAGAATTTAAAAAAAATTGTATAGAAAATACGTAGACCATGTATTAAAATATTTTAATCTGGTAGTTGAAAAATGTTAATCAAGCATTTAAAAAATTTAAATGTGTATACAAAAAAGTGAATCCTGCGAGAGATGAAATGATGAAAAATGAGAAAGAGGCAATCAAAACCAAAAGACAAACAAAAAGAAAAGAAAGAAAATAAATAACAATTGAAAACCAGAGAAAATAACTAAATAAAATCAAAGAAAAAAGAAAGGAAAGAAGAAACCAGTGAAAATGGAGAAAATAAACTAAGAAAAACATGTGAAAAAATAAAAACAAAAAACCCGAAAAATGAATTAAAAATCATATCTTTTTCCTCTCAAGTAGGTCGCGCCCCTAGTGTTTAGCATGAAACGGAAGCTAAGCCAGTTGCAAGCCGCTCTATCTACTATCTAGGAGATCATGAGATCGACTCCCGGCGCTCACCCCTTTTCCATCTCTATTTCTCTTTTCGGTGCTAGCTAATGGGCCGGCCCATCACTGGACATGCTAGAGTGAGAGATCCTTCTCACTCGCTTAATGCAAGATGTAGCTGCCGCGTCGATTGGGAGGCACTAGTCCTACGTGTATTGCCTTCTGTAAAATAAACGATTCCGAAAATTTCATAAAAAATATTAAAAAAACCTAAATGGTAGATAATGCAGCTGCGCTATTCGGCGAAGTTGAGCGCACGCATGTGAGCTGTCCGATGCTGGCGCAATTTCGCTACGCGGCAAACTATTAGAAAAACTGTGACGCCCCCGATTCAATCATACACTAATCATACACGCAAACTTGTACGATCAGGATCAGGGACTCACGGGAAGATATCACAACACAACTCTAAAATAAAATAAGTCATACGAGCATCATAATACAAGCCGGGAGCCTCGAGGGCTCGAATACAAGTGCTCGATCATAGACGAGCCAGCGGAAGCAACAATATCTGACTACATACAAAAGTTAAACAAGTTTGCCTTAAGAAGGCTAGCACAAATTGGGATACAGATCGAAAGCGGCGCATGCCTCCTGCGTGGGATCCTCCTAAACTACTCCTGGTCGTCGTCAGCGGCTTGAACGTAGTAGTAGGCACCTCCGGTGTAGTAGGAGTCGTCGTCGACGGTGTCGTCTGGCTCCTGGGCTCCAGCATCTGGTTGCGACAACCAGGTAGAAGGGGAAGGGGGAAAGAGGGAGAAAAGCAACCGTGAGTACTCATCCAAAGTACTCGGAAGCAAGGATCTACACTACATATGCATGGGTACATGTGTAAAGAGGCAATATCGGTGGACTGAACTGCAGAATGCCAGAATAAGAGGGGTATAGCTAGTCCTGTCGAAGACTACGCTTCTGGCAGCCTCCATCTTGCAGCATGGAGAGGAGAGGAGATGGTAAGTTCATCAAGTAGCATCGTATAGCATACTCCTACCCGGCGATCCTCTCCTCGTCGCCCTGCTAGAGAGCGACCACCGGGTTGTATCTGGCACTTGGAAGGGTGTGTTTTATTAAGTATCCAGTTCTAGTTGTCATAAGGTCAAGGTACAACTCCAAGTCGTCCTGTTACCGAAGATCACGGCTGTTCGAATAGATAAACTTCCCTGCAGGGGTGCACCACATAACCCAACACGCTCGATCCCATTTGGCCGGACACACTTTCCTGGGTCATGCCCGGCCTCGGAAGATCAACACGTCGCAGCCCTACCTAGGCACAACAGAGAGGTCAGCACGCCGGTCTAAATCCTATGCGCGCAGGGGTCTGGGCCCATCGCCCGTTGCTCACCTGCACGTTGCGAACGCGGCCGGAAGCAGACCTAGCCTAGCAGGCGTTCCAGTCCAATCCGGCGCGCGCCGCTCAGTCGCTGACGTCACGAAGGCTTCGGCTGATACCACGACGTCGAGTGCCCATAACTGTTCCCGCGTAGTTGGTTAGTGCGTATAGGCCAGTGGCCAGACTCGGATCAAATACCAAGATCTCGTTAAGCGTGTTATTATGAAGTAACCGCGGACGCCGACCAGGGCGAGGCCCACCTCTCTCCTAGGTGGTCTCAACCTGCCATGTCGCTCCGCCACAAAGATTCACCCAGAGGGCCGTTGGGACAAAGGTCCTTTCAGCCCCCAATCCGTGAATCACTCGCGGGTACTCCTCGAGCCGACCCGACTTTAGTCACCACATGTATCATGTATAAAGTGTATAGTATATATCCGTGATCACCTCCCTAGTGATCACGGCCGATAGTATAGCATGGCAGATAGACAAGAATGTAGGGCCATAGATGGAATACTAGCATCCTATACTAAGCATGTAGGATTGCAGGTAAAGGTAACAACAGTAGTGGCAAAGACAGGCTATGCAGCAGAATAGGATTAACGGAAAGCAGTAACATGCTACACTATTCTAATGCAAGCAGTATAGAGAAGAATAGGCGATATCTGGTGATCAAGGGGGGGGGCTTGCCTGGTTGCTCTGGCAAGAAGGAGGGATCGCCGTCGACGTAGTCGTACTCAGGGGCATCAGCGTCGGTCTCAGGGTCTACCGGAGAAGAAGAGGGGGAAGAAACAGTAAATACATTGCAAACAGATGCATGACGATGCATGACAAAGCAAACATCGGTGCTAGGTGTGCCCTAATGCGGTAGGAGGTGATACAGGCGAAGGGGGAAAACATCCGGGAAAGTATTCCCGGTGTTTCGTGTTTTCGGACAGATGAACCGGAGGGGGAAAGTTGCGAGTTTTCTATGCTAGGGATGTGTGGCGGACGAACGGGCTGCATATCCTGATTCGTCTCGTCGTTCTGAGCAACTTTGTACAAAGTATTTTCATCTGAGCTACGGTTTATTTTATATGATTTTCAAAAGTTTTAAATCATTTTTAGAATTTATTTAATTCAAAATTATCCAGAATAGTGTTTGCTGACATCATCATGACGTCAGTAGTCAACAGAGGTGTTGACGGGTCAAACTGACGTGTGGGTCCCACTTGTCATACTCTCCTTAGGTTAATTAGGATTGAGCTAAATTAATTACTGTTTAACTAACTAACTAGTTATTAGATTAATTAACCAGGTTTAATTAAGTTAATTAATTATTATTTTAACTACTATTTATTTATTTAAAGTTTTATTATTTATTTATTTTCTTTAAAATCGTTCTAGGGATGGCCCACCAGTCATTGGCACAAGGGGGCGAGGCCAGCTCTCATAGGCCCCTGTGGCCTTAGCGGTCGGGCGGGCGTAGCGGCAACGGGGCGGAGCCAGGCGCTGGGCGCCCGATTGGGGGAGCCCGGGCGCAGGCCGAAGGGGCACCGCGGGGGGCGCCGGAGAGGCGCCTGCTGGGACCGGAGAGGGCGCGGCCAAGTGCTGTGCAGAGCCATGGGGCGGCAGTCGGAGGTGGTGTCGCGGCGGGAGGGGGCGCGGCAGCCGGAGCGGGGCAGTGCGGCGAGCAGCACCGGGCACGGTGGCGAGCAAGACCATGACGCGGGGCGGCGACAATAGCTGCGGCGGGGGTGGGGAAGGGCAGCAGCGGCTGCGGACGGCGCGAGCGCGCGCGGCCATGGGCGGGTGACGGGCGCGATCGAGCACAAGGAGGAGGGGCCGCGGGCGCGGGAGCTTGCTAGGTCGACGAGCGGGCGGCGGAGGAGCAGTCGCAGGGGCACCGGGGCGCGGCGGCAGGTGCGGGCAAGCGCAGCCGAGCGCGGGCGCGTGAGCGGGGCATCGGGGGCGCGCACATCGGAGTGGACACGGCCGCGGTGAGCGCGGAGCCGTGCGAGCGAGGAGGCTGGGAGATCCGGGGCGCGGGCGACGCATGGGTGCGCGCGTGCGGTGGCCGTGGCGACGAGCGGGAGGCGCGCGTGCAGCACTGGCAGGCGGTGTCGCGCGAGGGAGAGGGGACGGAGCGAGGCTCACGGCGGGTCGTAGGGTTCGGGGCAGCGGGTGTCGGGGTGGTCGACGGGGACGGCGTGACGGAGAGGAGGCAGGCCGGAGCGGGGCTCTGGCGACGGCGTTGAAAGAACCTGCGGTGCCCCCATGTTTGGTTTTGATAATTGATGACAATATCTATGGACTAATGGTTGCCTTGAGTTATATTTGAAGGATTTGTCCATAGGCATTTCTTGAAGTTCATGTGTTGGTTTCAAGGAGTTTATGTGATGACCAAGGTGTTATTAAGGAATTATCCAAAGATTGGTCATGTGAGAGTTGAGCTTATTGCAAGAATGTTTTGGAGAAGAAGATTGTGTGATCATTCATGTATATCTTCAAGACATCATCCAAATGAAGAGAGTTGGTTGATCAAGACTAAGTCAAGAGTGAATCAACTTGATCAACTCACAAAGCGTAGAAGATGTACCGAGAGGGATCAAGCGATCCCATGGTGTGGTAAGCATTGTCAATTACGCTTTGTGTACTAACCCATGATCTTCGTGAGAGTTCTTTGTGGGGTTAGGTTGCGGTGTGCAAGTTCAAGTGAAGCATCATGAAGAGATCAAATGCTTGAAGCTTGCCGTCCATTGTGGTGACAATGGACTTGTGAAGATGTTGCGGTGTGCAAGTTCAAGTGAAGCATCATGAAGAGATCAAATGCTTGAAGCTTGTCATCCATTGTGGTGACAATGGACTTGTGAAGATGTGCGGAAGAGTGGCTCACCCATAGTGGAGCATGGGGGAGCAATCAACTAGTCTTCATCGAGCCAACGCAACCAAGAAAGGTGGTCCAACTTGAGGGAGTCAAGATCGTCATCATCTAGCTCAAGTGGACCATGTGCAAGGCAAAGGTTTGCTCTTGATAGGTTTTCTATTTTACCGGTCTCATGATGGTAGTTGGGAGACCGGGTTATAGGATCGATTGCCGTACTATCAAGGGGGCTCTTGATGAGTAGCTTGATCGTATCGTTCATAGAGAGCTCAAACCATTGCATCCTTGCATCATCTTTATTGGTTCTTGTTTGGTTCTTCTCTTTGTGAGGTTTGGAGCTTATGGTCATCTTGATGACAAGCTCGAGTTCATCGAAAACGGAGTTCACTCGCATCTTCTATGATGTTTTCGATGTTGGAGGTTATGCCGGTTCTTCTCGGTTGGAGGTTTCACTCCTCTATTTGTTGGCATACCTCCCCTGCCTCTTCTTACTATGCTGTTTTGATGCTACTCGTCTTCCTCTATCCAGCAAGCTTGAGTTTGCTCAATTCGGAGCTCATATGCAGAAGTTATGGCAGTTTTGGTTTCCTAGCGGTAGTACCGCTTGGGTGCTACAAGCGATAGTACCGCTCTAGAGCGGCAGTACCGCTGGTAGCCATCAGCCGTAGTACCGCTGCGGTCTCGTGCTAGTACCGCCTCGATTCGGGGGGTCTTTTTCGTGTCGGGTTTTACGGTACTAGCCGCGGCAGTGGGGGCCGTAGTACCGCTCATATGCGGTAGTACCGCCCTGAACACCGCGGTAGTACCGCTCTGGGCCCAGCGGCAGTACCGTGAGGGAGAGCGGTAGTACCGCTGGCCAAGCGGTAGTACCGCTCTCTGCGGGGCTGGTGTGGGGGGTAACGGTTGGTTTGTTCCCCCCACTATATAAGGAGGTCTTCTTCCCCAATGAACCTTATCCTTTTGAGCTCGTGTTCTTCCCCCATTGTTGACCTTCTTCGAGCTTGCTAACTCTCAATCCCTCCATGGATTCTTGCTAGTTTTTGAGGGAAAAGAGAGAGGAGATCTAGATCCACATTTCCACCAATCACTTTCTCCTCTTTGTGAGGGGAACCCCTTGGATCTAGATCTTGGAGTTCTTGGTGTTCTCCTTCTTGTTCTTCCTCTCTTTTTCTCCCTAGCATTAGTTGCTTCGGTGGGATTTGAGAGAGAAGGACTTGGGCACTCCGTGTGCCCTTGCCATTGCATTTGGTGCATCGGTTTGAGTTCTCCACGGTGATACGTGGAAGTTACAAGTTGAGAAGCTTATTACTCTTGGGTGCTTGGTGCCCTTGAGCTTGTTCCTCTTGGGTGCTTGGGCGCCCTAGACGGTTGGTGGTGTTTGGAGCTCAATCATTGTGGTGTAAAGCTACGGGCAAGCGTCGGGGTCTCCAATTAGTTTGTGGAGATCGCCCCGAGCAATTTGACGGGTACCGGTGACCGCCCCCAAGGGTTGCCAAAGTGTACGGGTTCGGTGACCGCCCCCAAGGGTTGCCATTTGTACGGGTTCGGTGACCGCCCTCAAGGGTCCCTTAGTGGAATCACGGCATCTTGCATTGTGCGAGGGCGTGAGGAGATTACGGTGGCCCTAGTGGCTTCTTGGGGAGCATTGTGCCTCCACACCGCTCCAAACGGAGATTAGCATCCGCAAGGGTGTGAACTTCGGGATACATCGTCATCTCCGCGTGCCTCGGTTATCTCTTACCCGAGCCCTTTACTTATGCACTTTACTTTGTGATAGCCATATTGTTTCTTGTCATATCTTGCTATCACCTAAGTAGGTTTTCTTGCTTAGCATAAGTTGTTGGTGCACATAGGTGAGCCTAGTTGTTGTAGGTTTTGTGCTTGACAAATTAACCGCTAGGTATATTCCGCATTTGTTCAAGCCTAACCGTAATTATTTTAAAGCGCCTATTCACCCCCCCCCCCCTCTAGGCGACATCCACGATCTTTCAGGCGTCTATGAGGAGGACAGCGTCGAGCAACGCCAGGTAGCGTCCAGATCGAGCGGGGGCGCGTGAGCCCCGATCCGATCTGGATCGAGGGGAAAGGGGAGAGAGCGCGTGGGGGGAGTGGTGGCGGCTAGGGTTGGACCAGGGGGGTCGGGGTGACCTAGTAGGGCGCCGGGGTGGGCCGGCCTTGTCGGCCTGATTGGCCCAGAGGCCAGCTGGGCCGTGGCCCAAAGGGGGGGTTCTCCTGTTATTTTATTTTCTGTTTCTGTTTTGTATTTTCTTTTATTTATTTTTCTTTTTCTGTTTTATTGTACTTTTAATTTCTTTAGTTTTGTAAAATATGACAATAGCTCCTAAATTAATGTCTCTGAATAACCCACGGCCTTAAAAAGTTTGGTGACTACATAAACTAGTTTAACATTTGTTTATTAATTTAAAAGCATTCAAATAATTGTTTTGCTACTGTTTTATTTAGTTAAGTGCATTTAAACTTTTTATAAAGACTTGGTTTATCCACCAATATTACTTATGAATTATTTGGCACAAACCGAACAGTTTTCTTTTAATGTTTGAAAACTTTTGTTGTATGCCATATTTGGAATTTGAATTTTGAATCGGTTTTTGAACTAACGAGGGATTAGCAACAGTAACGGAGGTGACGTGGCATCATTAGTAGAGTTTTTCTGTAGCCTAATTATCCGGGCGTCACAATTCTCCTCCACTACAAGAAATCTCATCCCGAGATTTAAGAGGGGAGTAAGGGAAAAAGTTCTGGTTACGAAATTTTAACGGGTATCCTCGGTCATGGTTGCTCTTCTCGAAGAGGTTGATCCATTATGTTGTTGTCTTCATTCCTATGCTTCAGGGCATCATGATGAAGTCATCATCCTTTCTTTGGGGGTTCCATCGTACTTATGAAAAAGGATAATGGGTATCTTCGGAAGAACTGGCCTCTAGAAGGTCGCTTATCTGGTAGATAACACCAGGAAAGGTGGCGAAAAGTAACTCTCGAATTGTAACTGAAGAAAATTTCAAGAGCAAGTTAAGAAGGTACCATGAGAAGTTTCGATCAGGCAGGAAATCGTTCGTTGCCTGAAGCGAAGTGTGAAAGGGGTTTAGAACAAAGGGAATAAGCATTGTGTTTGGTACCAGAATAGATCACTAGGAAGGTGGTCCATGAATTACATATGAGGCCACGCGCGAGGAACAACCTTGCGAACAGGGGGTGTACAGAAGAGTCAGGTTTCAATCCTGTGGAACTGTGGGTTATGGGCCCACCATGTGGGTTAAAATTAGAAGGAGCGGTGACATCTTGCATGGTCATGATAGCAAGGCAGGTCAGAGGGTAGCCTGTCGATTATGTCGGCAACAACGTCGGTACCAAGGGCGAGGGACGAAGAGAACCATTTTCCTGCTCGTCGAAACGAGGCGGACCAATAGGCAAAGTTCTCGTCCATCGGTGGTTACCGGAATTTCATCAACAATAGTAACAGGGTCTTACTGACCGAATTGTACACCACGGTGTTTACATAAGCCAGGAGATATTACTGCTTATGTCATATAGATCACCAGTAAGGTTAAACAAAACAATGGAAAGGAAAAGGTGATCATCAGATTAAACAGAACAATGGAAAGGAAAATGTGTTTAAACACATGTTTCAGGGATATATCCTTCCCAAGGACAAGCAGAGCATGATATCCATGACAGGATATAAAGTAGAAAACCCTTTTAGGTAAGGGGAGAGAAATTTCATGACATTACCCATACAACGATGTTTGGATAGTTTATAAAGAAAATTTTGCATTGTGCTCCAAATGCTCTTATTGATGATCGGAGTACCACAGACATGCTTCGAGATAGCATTGACATGGTCTTCAATCAAGGGTCGGACTCTGGATACACAAAGGATCCATTAGGAACAACTTATAGAATAAGTCTTACAATTTCCTCATGGAAGAATGGTTAAATTTGCTAAAAAGTAAACTATAACAATAGGACCTCCGGCCAGGTGTGCTAGGCACGACATCACCTTACCGGGTCACATAAAGACCAATGTTATAACTCTTGGAAATATGTTCCAACCATCATATCTGACCGAGATTCAGATCTGATTGGTGTTCGGATAACTCATATTTAGGATGCCTGAGAAAAAAGGTGCAACACAAATTGTCGAGATGACATTGTAAGATTCTCGGGAATTGAACTATGGAAGCGAGTTCCAAAACAAGAGTTCATCATTAAAACAAGGAGAGGTGACGAGGTGGTTGATTGACTCTGTGACAATCCATTGAGATTTCCAAAAAGATGAATTTCCACAATTATGTGAACAAGGAGATAACATTAGTCAGATCAAATGATATAATGATGTATGCTCGAGGAAAACATACACAATTAAACATTGGTTGAAAGGTGCGCCCGAAATATGGGTTGGGTTGCACGACCAATGTCAGAATGGTGATTCAATAATCAATAGTCCAAGAATGAACGGCCGACCATTAACTTCAAAGCAATAGGGTTGCTAGAAGGACAGAATCCAAACAGCACCGTTCGCTTGTTGGTATCCCGGTTGGAATCAACACGAGGACCAAGGAACGAACGGAGATGGCAGGAAGTATCACTTGTACCAAGAATTCATAAGAGGTGGTGAAATTCTCACAACATTCTTGACATAAAAGATGGTAATACTCCAAGGTAAAGAAGAACAATTGCTGGATAGCAAGGATCTCAAGGTATAACAGAAAGCACGAACAAGTTTGTGTTGAACGAAAGGCAATAAAGTGGTCGATGATAACACAAATCATCGAGAGCAAAGGGTGGTATTTCTCATCAAGAATTCGATAGATATCTTGGAAGAGCTCAGAATGTTGATGATGTTCACGACACATTTGTCGCGTGATTTCATGAAGAAGTAATCGATCGGCGACGAGATCCAGTCAAAGGAATGATGAGGCGAAAGGTTATTGGAACCAAGGGTATGACACAAACTCGAAATCAAGCTTGGTGTTCAAGGCGAAATGATACGACGAGGAAGATCGGCATAAGGTTATCTCATCGTCCAAAATTGTGCTACGGGAAGAAGGACCAGGTAGCACAGTTTAAAATTTTGGCACAATAATGAATATAGCCGATCAGGCTAGGAATGACGTGATGGAGTATTAAACTCCTCAACAACAAAGTACTAGAAGGTACTTAATTGTAGTGCAGATTCGATTCACTAATCGGCGTTCTCGATTGACGACAACCCAGAACCCGTGGAGTGATTATGACGGGGAAAAGGTACTACTTCATTAGAAATTCATAAGATGAAGTGCAATGGGTTGATACCCTCGAGATACCAGGGGGTAATACTCGAAGGTAGAACAAAATAGAGGTTGGGCAGGCATACTGATCTGCAGAAGACAAGTAATTTAACTTGTCCGAGAAATAGAATCAAAGGAGAACAATCATGGTCGGAACCACGGTTGCAAAGGATCAATTCACAGATACCAAATGATATTTATCAAGGAAATAGTTATTATTACAAGAAGTTTCCATGATAGGATCAACATCATGTCCATGGGCATGAACACAAAGTTCAAGGTCGACTCCCACTTCTCTAATGCATAACCTTTCATTCACTTCTCGCCTTCGACGAAGTTGTAGTGTTGAAGTTTTATCTGACATGTCACTAGAAGAGTATGACTCGTGAAAACTCTCGGGTGCATACGGTTAGGGAAGGTATAGGTTCAACCCATAGGGGCATCTTAGGAACATATACCACAAACTTCAGGCGCAAATAACTCCAGCTCGGAAGTAGAGCATGGTTCACAAAGCAGAAGATATAGATTGTCAAAGACATTTGTATCATGGGAATAACTCACAAGAATTTTTCAATGTGAAGGATACTAACGGATAATAACCCAGCAATGGGCCTGGCGGTGCACAATGGAGTTGATGTGAGTATCGGTACTCAATAAGAGGAGGAAAGAATGCAAATGCATTGGATTATAGAACATCTGAATAATTCGATGCTTTGATAACAAAGGAATTATGATTTCCAAAATGAAGGATCAGAAGCAGACGCTCTGATCAAAGATGGATAGTCGAATAGACATATGGGCGTACAATCGATGGCAAATTGATTGGTCAAGAACCAGCTCATGTCCGGAGTGACGTCTGAGTTGAAGGGAAGAATTCTAATTGCTTGATGATTGCGAGCATTCGCAAACATATCGAATTAATATACTCACAATAATAGTGACAAAGGGTGCCAATAAGATTACCAGACGTATGGGATTAACCATAATGCAAGCAAGCAAGAATTTCAAAAGCAATAGGCTGCTCAGGATTTTCGGAAGACCGAATGGTATTTCGAAGACTTTTGTGAAGCACATGAATCAACTGGGATGAATGGATACTCGACAAGTGCGAGGAATTATCCGTAGGGGTATTCATGTGGTAAAGAACTGCAAGGCAGTAAGCTCAAAGGATTCTCGGGACAACAGAGAGTATTTCGGGGCATCTTGTAATAACAAGATCAACAGGGAATGATTGTATGAATGGCAAGTGTATGCAGTTTTCATAGGGGTCGACGGTGGAAGGGAATCGCAAATGCAATGGCACAAAGACTCAAGAGAACATCGTAGAGTAACTTCGGAATCTTCTAGTGCAGCAGGCGATCATCTGAAGTGAGGGGCTCTCCGGGAGAAAGTATTTTCGAGAACCTAAAGTTAGTTTTGTTTTTAGAAAAATCTTTAACCCGAATAGAAGAGAGCTCAGAGTCCCAGAGTATAGACGAGGAATAAAAGATCCTAATGCCACCCAATGGCGACGTGGGCCCGTAAGCCACACAGCCATGTTAGTAAAAGTTTTGCAATGACTAGACTCGACTTCGGCCAAGGAGTGTGGAAGGGGGATTCCTACAGGCAGTTGGCTCTGATACCAACTTGTGACGCCCCCGATTCAATCGTACACTAATCATACACGCAAACATGTACGATCCAGATCAGGGACTCACGGGAAGATATCACAACACAACTCTAAAATAAAATAAGTCATACAAGCATCATAATACAAGCCGGGGGCCTCAAGGGCTCGAATACAAGTGTTCGATCATAGACGAGTCAGCGGAAGCAACAATATCTGAGTACAGACATAAGTTAAACAAGTTTGCCTTAAGAAGGCTAGCACAAACTGGGATACAGATTGAAAGAGGCGCACACCTCCTGCCTGGGATCCTCCTAAACTACTCTTGGTCGTCGTCAGCGGCCTGAACGTAGTAGTAGGCACCTCCGGTGTAGTAGGAGTCGTCGTCGACGGTGGCGTCTGGCTCCTGGGCTCCAGCATCTGGTTGTGACAACCAGGTAGAAGGGGAAGGGGGAAAGAGGGAGAAAAGCAAACCGTGAGTACTCATCCAAAGTACTCGCAAGCAAGGATCTACACTACATATGCATGGGTACATGTGTAAAGAGGCAATATCGGTGGACTGAACTGCAGAATGCCAGAATAAGAGGGGTATAGCTAGTCCTGTCGAAGACTACGCTTCTGGCAGCCTCCATCTTGCAGCATGGAGAGGAGAGGAGATGGTAAGTTCATCAAGTAGCATCGTATAGCATACTCCTACCCGGCGATCCTCTCCTCGTCGCCCTGCTAGAGAGCGACCACCGGGTTGTATCTGGCACTTGGAAGGGTGTGTTTTATTAAGTATCCAGTTCTAGTTGTCATAAGGTCAAGGTACAACTCCAAGTCGTCCTGTTACCGAAGATCACGGCGGTTCGAATAGATAAACTTCCCTGCAGGGGTACACCACATAACCCAACACGCTCGATCCCATTTGGCCGGACACACTTTCCTGGGTCATGCCCGGCCTCGGAAGATCAACACGTCGCAGCCCTACCTAGGCACAACAGAGAGGTCAGCACGCCGGTCTAAATCCTATGCGCGCAGGGGTCTGGGCCCATCGCCCGTTGCTCACCTGCACATTGCGAACGCGGCCGGAAGCAGACCTAGCCTAGCAGGCGTTCCAGTCCAATCCGGCGCGCGCCGCCCAGTCGCTGACGTCACGAAGGTTTCGGCTGATACCATGACGTTGAGTGCCCATAACTGTTCCCGCGTAGTTGGTTAGTGCGTATAGGCCAGTGGACAGACTCAGATCAAATACCAAGATCTCGTTAAGCGTGTGATTATGAAGTAACCACGGACGCCGACCAGGGCCAGGCCCACCTCTCTCCTAGGTGGTCTCAACCTGCCCTGTCGCTCCGCCACAAAGATTCACCCAGAGGGCCGTCGGGAAAAAGGTCCTTTCAGCCCCCAATCCGTGAATCACTCGCGGGTACTCCTCGAGCCGACCCGACTTTAGTCACCACATGTATCATGTATAAAGTATATAGTATATACCCGTGATCACCTCCCTAGTGATAACGGCCCGATAGTATAGCATGGCAGACAGACAAGAATGTAGATCCATAGATGAAATACTAGCATCCTATACTAAGCATGTAGGATTGCAGGTAAAGGTAACAACAGTAGTGGCAAAGACAGGCTATGCAGCAGAATAGGATTAACGGAAAGCAGTAACATGCTACACTATTCTAATGCAAGCAGTATAGAGAAGAATAGGCGATATCTGGTGATCAAGGGGGGGCTTGCCTGGTTGCTCTGGCAAGAAGGAGGGATCGTCGTCGACGTAGTCGTACTCAAGGGCATCAGCGTCGGTCTCAAGGTCTACCGGAGAAGAAGAGGGGGAAGAAACAGTAAATACATTGCAAACAGATGCATGACGATGCATGACAAAGCAAACAACGGTGCTAGGTGTGCCCTAACGCGGTAGGAGGTGATACATGCGAAGGGGAAAACATCCGGGAAAGTATTCCCGGTGTTTCGTGTTTTCGGACAGATGAACCGGAGGGGGAAAGTTGCGAGTTTACTACTCTAGGAATGTGTGGCGGACGAACGGGCTGCGTATCCGGATTCGTCTCGTCGTTCTGAGCAACTTTCATGTACAAAGTATTTTCATCTGAGCTACGATTTATTTTATATGATTTTCTAAAGTTTTAAATCGTTTTTAGAATTTATTTAATTTATTTAATTCAACATTATCCACAATAGTGTTTGTTGACGTCAGGATGACGTCAGCAGCCAACAGAGGTGTTGACGGGTCAAACTGACATGTGGGTCCCACTTGTCATACTTTGTTTAGGTTAATTAGGATTTAGCTAATCTAATTACTGTTTAACTAACTAACTAGTTATTAGATTAATTAATCGGGTTTAATTAAGTTAATTAAGTTAATTAATTAATTTAACTATTATTTATTTATTTAAAGTTTTATTATTTATTTTTATTTTTTTCTTTAAAAACGTTCTAGGGATGGCCCACCAATCATTGGCACAAGGGGGCGGGGCCAGCTGTCATAGGCCCCTGTTATCTTAGCGGGTCGGGCGGGCGTAGCGGTAGTGGGGCGGAGCCAGGCGCTGGGCGCCCGATTGGGGGAGCCCGGGCGCAGGCCGATGGGGCACAGCGGGGGGCGCCGGAGAGGCGCCGGCTGGGACCGGAGAGGGCGCGGCCAAGTGCTGCGCAGAGCCGTGGGGCGGCAGACGGAGGTGGTGTCGCGGCGGGAGGGGGGCGGCAGCCGGAGCGGGGCAGTGCGGCGAGCAGCACCGGGCGCCGTGGCGAGCATGACCACGACGCGGGGCGGCGACAGTAGCTGCGCCGAGGATGGGGAAGGGCAGCGGCGGTTGCGGACGGCGCGAGCGCGCGCGGCCATGGGCGCGTGACGGGCGCGATCGAGCGCAAGGAGGAGGGGCCGCGGGCGCGGGAGCTTGCGGGGTCGACGAGCGGGCGGCAGAGGAGCAGCCGCAGGGGCGCCGGGGCGCGGCGACGGGTGTGGGCAAGCGCAGTCTAGCGCAGGCGCGTGAGCGGGGCATCGTGGGCGCGCACATCAGAGTGGACGCGGCCGCGGTGAGCGCGGAGGCGTGCGAGCGAGGAGGCAGGGAGATCCGGGGTGCGGGCGACGCACGGGTGCGCGCGTGCGGTGGCCGTGGCGACGAGTGCGAGGCGCGCGTGCAGCGCTGGTAGGCGGTGTCGCGCGAGGGAGAGGGGAGGGAGCAAGGCTCACGACGGGTCGTAGGGTTCGGGGCAGCGGGTGTCGGGGTGGTCGACGGGGACGGCGTGACGGAGAGGAGGCAGGCCGGCGCGGGGCTCCGGCGACGGCGTCGATGAGGAGGACGGCGTCGAGAAGCGTCAGGCAGCGTCCAGATCGAGCGGGGGCGCATGAGCCCCGATCCGATCTGGATCGGGGGGAAAAGGGAGAGAGCGCGTGGGGGGGAGTGGTGGCGGCTAGGGTTGGACCAGGGGGTCGGGGTGACCTAGTAGAACGCCGGGGTGGGCCGGCCTAGTCGGCCTGATTGGCCCAGAGGCCAGCTGGGCCGTGGCCCAGAGGGGGGTTCTCCTCTTATTTTATTTTTTGTTTCTGTTTTGTATTTTCTTTTATTTATTTTTCTTTTTCTGTTTTATTTTACTTTTAATTTCTTTAGTTTTGTAAAATATGACAATAGCTCCTAAATTAATGTCTCTGAATAACCCACGGCCTTAAAAAGTTTGGTGACTACATAAACTAGTTTAACATTTGTTTATTAATTTAAAAGCATTCAAATAATTGTTTTGCTACTGTTTTATTTAGTTAAGTGCATTTAAACTTTTTGTAAAGACTTGGTTTATCCACAAATATTACTTATGAATTATTTGGCAGAAACCGAACATTTTTGTTTTAATGTTTGAAAATTTTTGTTGTATGCCATATTTGGAATTTGAATTTTGAATCGGTTTTTGAACTAACAAGGGATTAGCAACAGTAACGGAGGTGACGTGGCATCATTAGCAGAGTTTTTCTGTAGCCTAATTATCTGGGCTTCACAAAAACGGCCTCCTTCTCCCTCGTGAAATACCTGGCATCGTCAGAAGTTGATGGTCCCTAAGGATTAACTGCATGCATATGCTGATGTCATCCCACTTTATTTCGTCTCATTTTTTCAAAAAGCTATAACTTTTGAACCGAGCATCAGAACGAAGATCCTTTTTCACCATTAGGTTTATCGCGACGAGATCTTCAAAACTAGATCTCATATGAATACGTTTCGATGAAGTTTTTTTAAAGAAACTTTGGTTCTAGTTGAGGCAACTTTATTTCTAAACAGAGGCAACTTTGTTGCACCATGTGTAGTAGTCAATTTTACCTAGCAAGTTATCGTAGAAAACATAGAAACCATGCCGGACAAATTTTCATCATATGTAGGCAACTGAACATCATGCGTAAGCAACTTTGGTATCACATGGAGGCAACTTTTGTCATGAAGGTGCATTCAACATATATTATGCATACACTGTCCTATTATCGCCTATTCATATTTTGTAAAAGGAAATCAAACATTTCTCCCAGTTTTCTATCATTGTTATGAAGTTGCCTATTACCAAAAACCCAGGGGGTCTAGTCCAGGTGCATGGCATTTTTGTTTGAATCAATGCGATAATTTTTGCAGTTAATAGATTGGCAATTATGTGAATTATGGGGGACAAAGCAATCACTTGGATTTGGTAGAAGAGTTTCATCGAGTAGTAATGAGGTTGCTTGGTTTGGTATGGGGACAAAGCAATCGCTTGGATTTGCTAGAAGAGTTGCATTGTGTCATAATGCAGTTGCTTGGTTTGGTTAGGATAGTTGCTTGGTTTTTACTTGGAAAGTTTTGCACGATGTTTTTAGTAATGTAGTTGCTTGGATTTGCTAGGACAGTTGCTTGGTTTTGTATGGACAATTGCTTGGTTTTGTTAGGCTTTTGTTAGAATAGGCAACTAATTTGCAAAGTTAGGCAATTGAGTAGAAATGGTAGGCAACTATTTACCAATAGCAAGCAACTGGGCGTCAATGGTAGACAATTTCATAGTACTTGTAGGCAACTTAGCATCAACCATAGGAAACTGACATTCAACGATAGGAAAGCAAGCGACCATGAATAGGCAAGTTGGGATAATGTTTTTTCTTAGCAAATTCATAGTACTAAAGGTGCCTCATGTTTCATCGGATTTTCTCATTTTTACACAAAACAACATCATAGAAGTCCTACTAAGCCAAAGAAGAAGTTGTTTCCTATAGAACTAAAGTTGCCTCCATTACACCCAAAGTTGCCCACCCAAAAAAGATCAACATAACCTATCCATATGGGATCTAAATTTGAAGAACTCGTCGTGAGAAACCCAACGGTGAAAACGGTTTTGAAGTTTGACGTCCGAATCAGAAGTTAAGGCTTTTCAAAAAATTTGAAACCCCAAATTGATGCACATGTGACAAGGTCTTGGCTGATTTATTTACTAACATCCTAAAATCACGTGGGCTCAAGGAAGGTGGTGTGGGGGGGGGGGGCAGGGTCTTTTCTTCTTTTGGAAGGCACATGGGGGACCAACTGCACTTTTTATGATGACCTTCCGTTTGTGGTGTAGGTCTCAATCACACCAACGGGCGCCCAGGCTATAAAAAACATATAATTTGAAAGAACAAGCATTTGGAAAAAGTACACAAATTTGAAAAGTTTCATTGAGTTTTTTTTAAGTTCACATGTTTGAGAAAAGTTCATTAATTTTGAGAAAAAAAGGTTCATCGATTTTGCAAAAGGTCAATTTTGAAATAAAAAACTTCACAAATTCAAAAAATCTCATAAGTTTGAAAAAAAGTTCATCAAGTTTGTAAAAAAGACCACAAATTTTGAAAATTTTCTTTGATGTTGAAAAAAAGTACAATGATATTGAAAAAAAGTTCATGAAATTAGAAAATTCAAGAATTTGAACAAGAGATCACAATTTTGAAAAAATGGTTGCGAAATTGAAAAAAGGTGACACATTTCGTAAAAGAGAAAGGAAAAGAAAAATTAAAAGGAAAAAACGAGCAAGACCGTTCTGAAAAATGAGAAAAATGGCACGAAAGAAAAAGAATAAGGAAGAAATGAGTTAAAAATATGTAACTAATCATGTAAAATGAGGGTGGTTGGTTGATTACTGCAACATACTTTGAACCTTGAAGTCGCCGGTTTGAATCCCAAATACCATACGTGCATAATTTTTCGCGGGTTAAAATCAGAAGGAAAAGAGATAGATGACTTGCAAGAGGGGTTGTGCACCCGTTTGCTAAATGTACTACAATTGGCGCCTGAAGCACCAAATAGGAAATGTCGGCACCTTCAGCACCACGTTGCGAACCTAGCACCCACAACGTCGCTTGCATGGGCCTGGCCCAGTATCGCTCGCTAGCTCCCGCCCTCTTGCTCGCTAGCCACCTACTCGATCATTGACTCCCGCTCGATCACTTGTTTTTTCTCTGCTAAAAAATTACAACAATTTTTATTGATTTTCTTAGAAAAAAGAAACCTACCGGTTTGCTACAATTTGTACTGTTGTACTTAGAAAAAAAGGCTGGGTTTTGAGTTCAAGATTTGAAAATAAAATCATGAACTTACAAAATATTCGTCAACGTTTGAAATGAAATTTCAATGATTTTGATGAAAAGTTCAACCATTTTGAAAAAAGTTCATAGATTTTGAAGAAAAGTTCACAAATTTGAAGAATGTTCATTGATTTTCAAGAGAAGTTCATAAATTTGGAAAAAGTACATCGATTTTACAAAAAGTTTACAATTTTGACAAAACTTCATCTATTTAAGAAAAACATGAATTAGAAAAAATGTTCACAGATTTTTGAAAAAAATCACCAATTTTGAAGAAAAAGTTCACGAGTTTGAAAGTTCGTAATTTTAAAAAAAAACATGAATTCAGAACAACTTCACGCATATATAATAATAATAGAGAAAATAAAAAGGGAAAAGAAGAAAAGTGAAGAAACCCGTTCCAAAAAAGAGAAAAAATGGAACCGGAAAGAAATAAGATAAGAAGAAGGAAGAAAGAAGAAAAAACAGAAAAAGATGAAAGAAATAAGATGAGGTGAGTGTTGGAAATATGCCCTAGAGGCAATAATAAATTGGTTATTATCATATTTCCTTGTTCATGATAAAGTTTTATTATTCATGCTAGAATTGTATTGACCGAAAACGTAAATACATGTGTGAATACATAAACAAATACTATGTCCCTAGTGAGTCTCTACTAGACTAGCTCGTTGATCAAAGATAGTTAAGGTTTCCTAACTATAGACATGAGTTATAATTTGATAACAGGATCACATCATTAGAAGAATGATGTGATGGACAATACCCAACCGTAAGCTTAGTAGTTGATCGTATCCTTTTTTGTTAAGGTTTCTTCATGTCAAGTATCTATTTCTAAGACCATGAGATCGTGCAACTCCATCACACCGGAGGAATACTTAGTGTATATCCAACCATCACTTCGTAACTGGGTGATCATAAAGGTGTTCTACAGGTATCACCAAAGGTGTTTGTTGGGTTGGCACGGATCGAGACTGGAATTTGTCACTCCGTATGAAGGAGAGATATCTCTGGGCCCTATGATATGTCTCAACGTATCTATAATTTTTATTGTTCCATGCTATTATATTATCTGTTTTGGATGTTTTATATGCATTAATATGCTATTTTATATTATTTTTGGGACTAACCTATTAACCTAGAGCCTAGTGCCAGTTCCTGTTTTTTTTCCTGTTTTAGAGTTTCGTAGAAAAGGAATACCAAACGGAGTCCGAATGAAATAAAACCTTCGCGATGATTTTTCTTGGACCAGAAGACACCCAGGAGACTTGGAGATGAAGTTGGAGGAGACACAGGGCGGCCACAAGGGTGGAGAGCGTACCCAGGGGGTAGGGCACGCCCCCTGTCTTGTGGGCCCCTCGTGCACCTCCTTACCAAATTCTTTCGCATATATATTCCCAAACCACGAGAGGCATGCACGAAAACACTTTTCCACCGCCACAACCTTCTTTACCCGTGAGATCCCATCTAGGGACCTTTTCCGGCACCCTGCCGGAGGGGGGTACGATAACGGAGGGCTTCTACATCAACTCTATTGCCCTTTCGATAAAGCGTGAGTAGTTTACCACACACCTACGGGTCCATAGATAGTAACTAGGGGCTTCTTCTCTCTCTTTGATTCTCAACTAGATGACCCGTTGCGCCCATGGCGCAAAGGTCGAGATCAAGCTAATTATTGAAAGAGTATGCACCAAAATATGTAGACACGGAAGGAAACATATGAAAATAAAGTACGGATTGATGATAGTCATACAGACATGATTGTCATTTTTTTTACATAAAATCCAAAATGATGTCAAATGTAAAAGTCTCGATAGGTACTTGTAGTAATACCAAGTTACGTAGCAAAGAACTATTGTGATATGCTTAGATTGAATAGACGATCATGCAGAGGCCCTTAGACATGCACTTGAAGACGAAAGCATATGCACACCCTTTCTTCATGTTTGCCTTATGGAAGAAGTTGCTCCAGTTCTTTGTGAGTGTAGCCCTGTTGTCAACGCCCTTGATAAAGCGGGCCATGACTGGTGGTCATGTCTCCTGTACTGATTGGTAGCTCATCATGATCGGCATCCATGTGTGGGAAGAGGCTTCTCTTAGAAAAGTGTGTGCTAAAGTACTGCAAATGAGGATAAAGGTTATTCAGTATATGGTTTGTCGGCATGTTCTTGTAGGAAACCAAGAATGCATTTGTTTAAGATTACCATTCTTTTGTCGTCAGTAGCAAATGTTTCTGTCATGTGGCATACGTAGTAATGGTAAGGTGTTTTTTTGTCTTTGTGATATTTCGCAGAGTGCAAACATTTTTGCTATACAACTTAAATGTATTTTCCCACACACAGTGGGCAGCAAACTCATCTAAGTAGTGCTCATCGGGCTTGCCTGACAATTTACACAGAACTATAGTATTTAGTATTTGTCGGAGGAGTTGCTGCAAACAGGAAAGTAATAAGAGTTTTTACCGCGAGTAATGTATTTTCCAGCTTTCAAATGGATATTTTCCCTTTGAACTTTGGGACTTACCCGGCCTTGCGTGGGCGATGAATATATTCTAGGGGCTGCTTGTGCTTGCGGCAGGGCGGCGGTTCTATAAATGACAAGTAAGAGCGGTATTAAGCTGGGGTGGAATGATGTGAATTATCTAGAATTGGAATAACACAGTTACCATAGCGATAACTATTGGCATGAGCCTGAGTCATATGATTGATGCCAACATCTTGGTACCGTCGAGTTCCTCCTGTTTGACTGGGAGCATCCACAAACAAGCAGTAAGATTATGAAGTTTATCTAATTGTGTGTGGCTTTATCTAGGAGTTCTGACAACGTTTGGTGGTCCTGAAATCTCTATGTAATTATGTTTGGGATGTTGTGTACTTCTGATGAACTTTTATAATAGATCTGATTTCTTTTGGTAAAGAAAGTTCATATGGGTAGGAACTCCCTCGTTCAATTAAGCGGTACGATTCTGACTGGATCGCCACACTTGTTTCTGTGAAAAAAAACTCCCTGAGAATATAGAACCTCAAAATGTGTTTGCTTGGTGACGCCCGCTGTTTAAGGGTGGACGCGTTGTGGGCCACAACGTTATGCATGTCGGGTGTGTGTGGGTTTCGCTGTGTGCAAACCTAGCCAAATGGACCGGCCCGACCCAGCACGACCCGGCCTGGGTTAAAAGGGTCAGGCACGGCACGACCCGGTCAGGCACGCTAGTCTTGGCTTCCCTAAGAAAAAGTACTCGGGCCGTGCCCTCCCTAGCCTAGGCTCGGCTCCTCGCTAAACGGGCTGGCATGACGGCCCGTTTGGCACGCCGACATAAGAGCAAGTACAATAAGGTGACATAAGCAGACTATAAGGACTAAAATATTATATATTTGTTTAACTGGAGGCGAGAGAAGAGAAGCGGGTTGTTGATTAGTAGTCAATTGCAACACAAGACTCAAGCCACTATGTGAGGTTGTATGGTGTATCAACTATTAATAATGTACTCCGTCTCTTTCTAAATGTAAGTTTTTGTAGAGATTTCATGATGAATTACATACGGATGTATATAAACATAGTTTAGAGTGTAGATTCACCCATTTTGCTTCATGGACTTGTATTTAGAAACGAAGGGAGTAGTACACATTTAAAATTTATTATTGTACGTATCGCCTTATAGCCGATTGTTGTATTATTAACTATACTACCATCCCACTAAAAAATCACGACAACCATGGTCTAGAAAAAGGCACGTCCGCCCGTGACCATGCGGAGGCAGGTAGAGCTGTAGTGCGCTCGTCGCCTTGTGGCCGCAAGGACCCAGGACGCACATTGATGCATGCAGCGTGTCGGGTGTGTGTGCGCGTGTCCTCTCAGCAAGCTTTAATCTCCAGCTGGCCGCTGGTCCAAGCCACGTGTCGTGTGTGTATGGGTTTCCCTGTGAGCGTGTGTTCTCAACGGGTTAGCGACTCGGCGCAGCTCTGAAGAGTGGAGATTGGCGATTTGGGGTGCTGGGTACGCCTCAGTTCCAAGCTGTGGCTGGAGGATCCCCGCCGTCGTGTTGTTCCAGCTGTCGGTGCTACTTCCGCGGCTGCTCCTTGGGCGTTGCTTCGCCGTCCACACGAACTGCGCCGTTGCTGTTCTGGTCAGCCATCTCGCCCTGCGTCTGCTCAGCCAGCTGCTTCGCCCTACGTGTGATCTGGTTTGTATTGTTTCCTCTGGTATTAGATTTGTTGTTTGTTGTCGTGGGCTATGTTCGGTACGGTGTTTCTTGAGCAACGATGTCGTTGGATTAGGCGCTGGTTTTTTATGGACGCCGCTTTTGTGCTACATTTGTTGTGGGGGGCGCCATGCACCGTGGAGGAGAATGGCATATTGTTGTTGGCTGGAGCTTCCCCTCAAGTTTAACTTACTGCTTTAGTTACCGACTTTGACAGAAGTAGATAGGGTCGATGCACCCACCGCACAGAGCTCAAAGAAGCACGTCAATCCAGCAATACATGGCATCGGCCAGACGTCAACCAACCACGCAGCCATCATTGTCTTACCTGCTCTAAGCACGCACTTAACGTTGTTTCAGATGGAATACATTCAACATACATGGTGGAAGAGAGTTGCCCCCAGGCACCCCAGTACTGAACCACGACGTCCACAATAATGAGATGGAGATCGTCGTCCCAGGGGTAATCAATTTAAACTTGGCTAACATCAGTCACCTACATTACCATGATCTCACCAGTTGCTAGATCCAGTATACTGACAGTGATTCACGAACCATATAGTCATTAAACTGCATGCAATTCCTGTTTTAAGAATACTTGCCCAAATAATGGCTGCATTGTCACCTCGGTCACTTTAAAATATGGGCTCCACATTTCACCTTCCCCTCACACCACATATATTTACACGATGCAATAAAAGATTGTATGTCAATCTCATGCCTTGTTTTGAAATCGATTAAGTAAAAAATGGTACCCTTATGTGTGCACTTGCCAGAGAGGTGCATTCAATACTTCCCTACTTGAGGGGATCGCATATACTAAATTAAAATGCAGTGATCACATCACAAATTATAAATTGTTTTCTTAATTTACACACACCGTACACCTGCTTTCCCAAATCGGCATTACCATATCACCATATATCCAACCTTTAGGCGCAACAGGCAACCTACAATTGGAGTGATGGTTTAGTAAGAAAGAACATTTAGCACAAAGAAAGATGAATTTTGAAAGAAAAAAACTTAGAAAAAATTGATGCTCGACTCACTACTAATACCATCTAATAATATGCAAGATAGTAATAAGAGGTCAAGCCAATCAAGTGAAAGACGTTTGAACTGGAATTAGACACATTGTACATCATCAATCATTAGGAGCTGGACCCCATAGAATCTTTTCGGGTTCAGTTGTATGATTAGAATTTGGCTTCAAACTAACTAAACTAAAGAGTTTTTTTTTCTTGTCCACCCTTCAGTTGCCAAATTATGATTCATAAAGTTATAGCGCATCTTGGAAATGTTATAATAGTTTTGGTTACACGGTTCATGATATACCTATGGATATTATACTGACTGATAGTCCATGGTTCATTTGAGCTCACTTTGGCGCGAATGCAGTGATGAAGGTTCGACATGCAGTTTCGGATTTCCCTTCTCATTCAGTGCAGCTTCCCTCATGATGTATGCCACATGCTAATATGAACTTTCTCATTGTATATAAATTTTCATGAGAGAAAAAGAGAAAAGATGCTCCAGTTTTCCTTGCAGCTCAATTTTCACACCCTTCCCAGGTTAATATTCACTATTTTCTTTGGACCATCTTTATGCTGCCTTTTCTCTGTACACACCTCATCAAAACTGAACAAAGAGGCATCACATAGGTTTAGATGGCGCGTGTGAACATGGTTTAAGATATGATGTTTCTTGGAGAGAGCAAACTTACCTTTTCCATTTCATGGTTTATTAACTAAAATATTGATCGACGGCACATTCTGATGCTTCAGCTTTGTTTTTGCCTTCTTGTCACTTAATTAGGCACTATAGTAAGAAAGCATACTGAATGAGACTCGAAGGAATTTTGATGTCAACTTGTAATTAGCAAAACTTAAAATGATCTCTTTAAACAAGTATCAGATTAAAGAAACCAATATAGAACCATATTAAATAGGGACTGAGCTTAGCTGGAAGGTGAGAAAGAAATTACAATTGCTATTGGTGCAACATTACAAAATTTAGCTTAGCTATCTATCAGATTTCTTGACTCAAATTCCAGCTAGCAAAGAAGAAGAATGAATCCCCAGAAAAACCATGCTAAACGAAATAGAGACTCATCGATTGACCTCAATCACATTATTTGTTAAATAGAGACTGAGCAAAGAGGGAAGGTCAGAAAGAAATTACAATTGCTATTGGTGCAACAATACAAATTTTAGCTTAGCTATCTATCAGATTTCTTGACGCAAATTCTAGCAAGCAAAGACGAAGATTGAATCCCCAAAAATCCATGCTAAACCAAATAGAGACTCATTGATTTACCTCAATTAAATTGTTTATAAAACATTGTACATGAACTTGTTTTAAATACATGACAAAATCTAGCTGAGCTAAACCTTCCTGGAATCTTATGTGGATTTTTAGAGTTTAGACCAAGGAGAAATGGGGAAATAATTCATGATAGAGGGTAGTGCATGCAGGAGCCTCCGAATAGCGGGTAGCCTAGCGAGGTTTGTAGGAAAAAGGTGGCTTTTGTCTCATCAGTGAGTTTGTTGCCCAATGCCCGTGCTACTGATATAATGTCGTTCATGACATACCTCGCCCAGTTCCAATTTGGGATGTCATCTAAATTTTCAAGAGCCACAAAATATGCTGGAAGAATAACTACAGATCAAATGGACCTCAAACTTTATCTCACCGTGAACACCACATAAATCACATTCTAACATGGAGGCCTCAGCCATCGCCAAGGCATCTCATGGAACATGGGGGAAACTCCAAATCGAACAGAGCAACACAAAAATAGGAATCAGGCATGAGGAAAGGGGAATAAGCTAACCTGGGTAATGGGATCAGCAGGTCGAGGAGGGTGCCACCGTGCCAGCGGCCTCCACAAGGATAATCTTGCACACGATGTCGCCTCAAGCAATGGATCGCAACCACCAGAACCGAAGCACTTGTTGTTCATGGTTTCAGTTATGAGATATCCCGTCAACTGAGGTACAAATCACAAATAGGTCAGCTCACGAGCTAAAGAATATAATCTTATCCAAGAAAAGACAAAATAGTCCAGAGCAGCAAAGCTTTATTAAGTTCTTTACTAAGAAAGCGAACTTAATAATTACAGCCCAAACAGAGAATAAATGGTTTAGAACAGGCATAAATCTGATCCATCTTCCATCATCAATAATAAAGATAGGAAATCTTGAAATCCTTGATCCAAACATCAGAAGTCACAAAAGTCGAAGCAAACAGTGAACTGAAAATTACTCCGAAAAAAACTTTCATTTTGTTGACTCTAGACGAAGCCCATGCTTTGTTGTCCTGGCAATACAACAAATTACTGGCCCAAGCTTGAAGTACTAACAAGAACGAATCCCTTTCGTTATTAATTCATTCAATGAACAGCAGAGAAAATGGATGCTTGTGCAGGCATCGTAATGAATGGTACTTGATTTAGAGAAATAACTATGCTAATATATGACTTCGCTAACTAATCAATCTGCTGCAATCACAGTTGGTGCATAACACTAAACGAGCACTTGTGATCAGGGCAACGGTTATAGATAAGTAAAGAGAAATTACAAAACAAGGTATGACGAGACTACCAAATCAGCCTGAGAAAGTAGAAAGTAGGATCAACGGAAACATAACAAAGGAAACAGAATAATGAATATTTAGTGGAGATGAGCTAGTTGAACCTACAGGCCAGAGGAAGAGCTCACCGGAAGGTTAGGCCAGCGAATTTGGGACCGATCCCTAGAAGGAAGAAGCGAAGAACTAAAGAACACATCTTGTTCACGCCTAACTATGTTGTGCAATTGTGCCGATGGCCTCGTCGTCTAAGGCAAATACATGTCTCCATCATAAATCAAAAGCGTGAACTGGGAGGACTTCTGCAATTGCTAAGCGAATCATGCATACAACCATGACAGTGGCTACAAATTTGAGTTTCTTCACCTCCCGATGCAATTACAACATATGATTATGCACATATATAATAGTAGTATGATGGATTAACTACCATCAAGAAGAGAACATAAACTGACAGATTTTCCGGTAAAAAAAACTGGCTGCATTAATGTTTACCTTTCCCACTGCATAACCAAATGTCATTAACTATCAAATTAGTCGCAAATAAGCCAAATATCACCAACGGGTTGCTACCTTGATGCTTTATATTTCTTCTATGTGTCTTGCTGTCCCCTTCAAGTAACTGACGCGCCCGGTCGATCCCAAAGGTTGCTATTTCCTTGTGGAGTTTCTTATTGACATAGATCTGAACAAAAATGGAGGGACCAAATAAATTTCAGATTTAGGAGTCAGGAACTAACAGTTGTAAATCCACACCAATGAACACAAATACAACCTGATTATGTGGCAGACCTTTAACAGGAAAGGTAAAATCTGTAGCATAGTTTGCAACTTAAAATTATAGGTCACTAAAGTGCATGCCACAACATAAGCAAAATTCATCTAACAAACCTCGAGCTTGTGTACGACTGTCTTATTAAGCACATCATGCTGACATGCAAACTCGTGATTGGAAAAAAGAAGTTACTCTAGCGAAAACTGGTGCTAAGCAGTAATGGGAGCTAGAGGGAGCACCGCTTCTGAACATTCTAAAACAATGAAAAGGCGTGCTTACATCTATGAAGCTAAAAATAGTACACCGAACCATATTGATTGAATACGGGTAACAACGGAAAAACAATTAATTGGAGTGCAGAATCTGCATAGAATAGAACCGGAACACATCAATCTAGGCATCTAACTAGCTTCTGCCATCAGGGTTGCTTGCTAATTGCAACAATATTCATAACTGAAGATTCAATGAGAACTACCAAGGGATAAAAAAAGGGAACTGAATCTGTTCACTCAATGTGTGCATGACCTGCAATGTCCTCACATATGAGTAATTCATCAAAGAAACCATAAAAAATTCATCAAACAAAAAACACAAATGGAAGGCAAGCTTACCTGAATGGGGATTGCCCGTGACCTGGATCTCGTCGTTCGCGTGCTGGTGATCTGCTACTATTTGAACAACAACTCTGCCCGCTGATGCTGTCCAAACTGTGCAAATTTATCCATACTATCCCTGCAATTGTTAAGATCAAAATCAGCATCTTTTACAACTAATGCAGAGTATGAATTTCTCGGCAGACAAAAAAGGCTTTGTAGATTCAGTATAGTTGACACAAACAAAATGCAGTACCTGCTTTCCTCAAGAACCCGTGTCTGAAAGATGTGGAGAGAAAATTGCAAAATATGAGCATTAGTACTTCTTAGGTATCACAGAAATTCAATGCAACTTCAACAAGACCAGCGCTTGCTTTTCACACTATTGAAAATTCACGTCTTCCATATTTGATCCACCTTTCCGCTGGGCAAAACAACAAATATGTGGGGGCAAAATATCTATTTATGCTCAGAAAAGAAATTACCAAATATCCGGCCACGAGCGCGTGTGTGAGAGGACCGAGGAGAGAGTGTGCGTGACAGCGAGAGAGGATGAAGGCAAGGACGTGGGGGCTGATCTCTCGGGTGGATGGACGGCAGCGCGAAAGCCGGACGGAGCTGGCCGTCTCTGCAGCCCACGCTCCTCTTGCCGACGATGGCGCCGTGGACCACCGCTGCGACTCAAGCTCCTCCCGGGGTCGCTGCTGCACGCGTGGAGATGGAGGCGGGGTGCAGCCTTCCGTGCATCGCGCACGAGCCCCAGCCTCCTCGCAGCTCCCGATCCAGGAACGGGTCGAGCCGCCGCCAACCGTCAGATCGAGCCCGACCTCGCCGGCGCAGGCCGACGCCGGCCGGTGACCCTCTCCCGTCAGCCGCCACACCTCACTCTCCTCTTCCCTCTCTCTTTCTCCCTCCTCTCCTTCCTTCTCTCTCTCTCATCTTCTCTCTCTGCCGGGGTTCGTGCGGGAGGAGGGGATTGGGAAGGCGGCGCAAAGGAGAGGGAGGAAGGAGAGGAGGCAGTGCGGATATTTTCTAGGGCTCGGCTCACTCCACCCAGAACGAGGTACACCTTAGTCATGATAAAAAGCAACTGATTACTGGGCCCATGGCTCAAGAGGCCCAATTCGACAGCCACTTCCAAACAAAACATGTATGTACAAAAGAACGAACGGTTGACCTCATGCCAGCGGCCAAAACAGAGCTACAGAAAAAGAATCGAAGGGCCCAACGAGCGTGGCGCGCGCGGATGATGCCTCAGAATGGCGGGTTGTCTACCAAGATTTATATGTTCAATACCATGTTCTCCTCGATGTTCATGGAGATCTATTCGATGTAATACTTTTTTGCGGTGTATTTGCCGAGATCCGATGAATTGTGGATTTGTGATTAGTTTATCTATGAATATTATTTGAATCTTCTCTGTTTTTTATGCATGATTTGATATCTTTGTAATTCTCTTCGAACTATCGGTTTGGTTTGGCCAACTAGATTGGTTTTTCTTGCAATGGGGGAAGTGCTTAGCTTTTGGTTCAATCTTGCGGTGTCCTTTCCCAATGACAGCAAGGGCAGCAAGGCACGTATTGTATTGTTGCCATCGAGCATAAAAAGATGGTCAATGAATATTATTTGAATCTTCTCTGATTTTTTATGCATGATTTGATATCTTTGTAATTCTCTTCGAACTATCGGTTTGGTTTGGCCAACTAGATTGGTTTTTCTTGCAATGGGGGAAGTGCTTAGCTTTTGGTTCAATCTTGCGGTGTCCTTTCCCAATAACAGCAAGGGCAGCAAGGCACGTATTGTATTGTTGCCATCGAGCATAAAAAGATGGGGTTTTCATCATATAGCTTGAGTTAATTCCTCTATATCATGCCATCTTACTTAATGTGTTACTTCGTTCTTTATGAACTTAATACTCTATATGCATGTTGGATAGCGGTCGATGTGTGGACTAATAGTAATAGATGCAGAATTGTTTCGATCTACTTGACACGGACGTGATGCCTATATTCATGACCATTGCCTTAGATATCATTATAACTTTGCGCTTTTCTATCAATTGTTCGGCAGTAATTTGTTCACCCACCGTATTATTTTCTATCTTGAGAGAAGCCTCTAGTGAAACCTATGGCCCCCGGATCTATTTTCCATCATATAAGTTTCCGATCTACTATTTTGCAATCTTTTACTTTCCGATCTATAAACCAAAAAATACCAAAACTATTTACTTTATCGTTTATCTATCTCTATCAGATCTCACTTTTGCAAGTAACCGTGAAGGGATTGACAACCCCTTTATCGCGTTGGGTGCAAGTTGTTTGATTGTTTGTGCAGGTATTCGGTGATTTGTTCGTTGTCTACTACTGGATTGATACCTTGGTTCTCAAACTGAGGGAAATACTTATCTCTACTATGCTGCATCACTCTTTCCTCTTCAGGGAACAAACAACGCAAGCTCAAGAAGTAGCACCCCTCTTAGTAATACAACATCGTAAAGAGCTTGCAAGCAATGTGGCTAATGAGTTAGTCACGATATCTTGTATTACGGAACGAGTTAAGAGACTTGCCGGTAACGAGATTGTACTAGGTATGGAGATACCGACGATCGAATCTCGGGCAAGTAACATATCGCCGAACAAAGGGAATTGCATACAACATTAACCGAATCCTTGACATCGTGGTTCAACCGATAAAAGATCTTCGTGGAATATGTATGAATCGATATGTGCATCCAGGTCCTGCTATTGGTTATTGACCGGAGAGAGGTCTCGGTCATAACTACACAATTCCCGAACCCGCAGGGTCGCACGCTTAACGTTCGTTGATGCTAGAGTAGTATTGGGATATTTGATGATTGGTAACCGACTGTTGTTTGGAGTCCCGGATGAGATCCGGGGCGTCATGAGGAGTCTCGGAATGGTCGAGAGGTAAAGATTTATATATGGAAAGTCATATTTTGTTTTCCGGAATTAGGTGCAGTTTTGTCGGCATTGTAACGGGAAGCTTCCAGAAGGTTCCGTAGGATTCCGGAGGGGTCCGGAAGTCCACAAATGGGTCCACCATGTTCCAAGGGCTGGCATGGGCTGAGGGGAGGTGCCCTGGCCTTATTGGGCTAGGCGCACCAAGTCCTCGAAAGCCCGTGTGGCTAGAAAAGGGAAAAAAGGGGAGTCCTAGTAGGAATCGGACCGGACTTGGAGTCCAAGTCCTCTCCCCCTTGGCGCCAACTCCTATAAGGAGTAGGGCTGGAAACGCAGCCCTCCCACGCATATAAGTATAGGGGAGGGGCACAGCAAGGCACCCCAACACATTGGTCTTGGCTGCTGCCCCGTCTCTCCCTCTCGGCATAGTTCTCGTCCATGGTTTTTCACTTAGCGAAGCGCTGCCATTGCTCCACCACCACGCCGTTGTGCTGGTTGTGATCCCATCTACTTCTCCGCCTTCTCTTGCTGGATCAAGGAGGAGTAGACGTCATGGAGCCGCACGTGTGGTAAACTTGGCACTAGATCGGTTGGATTGTGATCGGATTGCGAAGAGTCTGACTACATCAACCGCGTTATACACACTTCCGCTTTCGGTCTACGAGGGTACGTAGACACACTCTCCCCTCTCGTTGTTATGCTTCTCCTAGATAGATCTTGGGTGTTCGTAGGATTTTTTTTTCATACTTCATTCCCCATCAGTGAGGTGGGTGTGTGTGGTTACAAGAGCGTACAAGACAATTTTATCATTAATTAGACCATGGTAGTTTTATTCTATATAGCATGGCATTTTTATTATTTAGAACAAGACAATTTTAATAATTAGAACATGATAGTTTTATTGTAGGTAGTATGTCACTTTTTATTAGATCATGTCAATTTTACTACTCCCTCTATTTCCTTATACAAGGTCACTATGAAAAATATATTTTGCATCTATACAAGGCCATTAACAGTAATCGAGACAAAAATTAATGATGTTTCCTCGTACTAGCAACTTGTTTAATACTTGTATGCATGTAGTCATAATGACACTGTAGTACTTTCTTCTTATTCATTCCTTGCATGCATGCGGGTGTATTAATAATTTTGGTTAACGACAAGAAAAATTGGCTTACAAAACAATCATTAAATTTTACCTTGATACCTGTAATCTGAATTTGTGGCCTTGTATAAGGGAATGGAGGGAGTAGTTAAACATGGCAGTTTTATTTGTCATGGCAACTTGTTTTGAATAATAGTCATCGTACAACATGCAATTTGAACACATTTTTGCCATGGAAACTAAATATTTTGTTGACACGGTCATTTCAAACTATTTTCGTGATGTAAACTTAAGATGTGTTCCACTGACATCTAAAGTTAACTTGTGTTGCCACTTTTTGTTACAAGCATCTGGTTCGTGGCGACTTTTTTGTATGTTTTTTTAGCTATTTTCATTTCAGTTGTAAATCCTAGCTTGAAGGGCTGATACTGCTTAAGTTGAGCCTGTTTGTGGCCCATTTTAGATCCTTAACTTTGGTGGTTCATCGAGAAGTACGCTTGGGGCACCAGCGTGCCCTACTCCGGGTTCTATGGGACGTTCGTCAGGTCGTGCCCTACTCAAAGGACCAATGTAAAAAAAACTAAGTATTTCAATCCTCAAAAATCCTACAGTGCTCGTTTGATTCAAAGTAGCCCTTGTCGTGACGAATCTCTCGGATACAGGAGGCAGAGGACAATCCAACCCCTAGTTGCTAGTAGTAACAGTAGGAGCGGGACACACTGTGCTCTGCATGAATTGAACGGGCGAATAAAGCTAGCGCAAAACACCAAACATCTCCGGGTTGTCACCGTGCTGTCCGTGATCGTCCAAGCACCAGCTACACAGGCCTCGAAATCCCGTGATTAATATTACTCGACATGCTTTGAAATGTCGGGTACCTTCCATAGGTTTAGGGGGCGAGATGATTTGATTAAGCTGTATAATAGGCTATAGGGTATTGTGAAGTTGTTATTTTGTCGAGCACTGGAACAAAATCTTGCTGAAAATGGTGCTTTTGAAGAAAAAAAACCGAAAGTAGCCATAGTAATAATCTGATCATATTATTAGCTGCCATCCAACGAATCAAAGAATAGTAATACTCCTAGCAGTAAAAAACAATGAGCTACTAATCCCTACGACCAACCTATACAGAGACACCGAAATCATATAACGCCGCCCAAAAATCAATCAAATCCATAGCCATTAGTGTCCTGTCAAGTAAGAGCTCAGCTGCTCGCCGCGCCGGCGCGTCCCCTTGCTCCGGCGCCGGTCCTGCTCCCCCGGCCGCGGCGCCCGCGGCCGCGCGTCTTCATGACCACGGTCTTGGACTCGCCCCACGCCCAGAACGTGCCCCTCTCCTCGTCCGAGTTGTCGCACTCCGGGAACGGGCCGGCCGCGTACCGCGCCGCGTCGTAGCAGACCGTGTAGGTCATCTGGCGCGCCCGGAACGCGCGCATGGCGGCGCGCTTCTGCGGGGTCATGACCGCGTAGTCGGCCGTCATGAGCCTCAGGAGGTCGCACCCGCCGGCGGCGTCGCTGCTCAGCGCCGCCGGGTCGGCGACGCGGCATCCTCGGAGGGAGAGGTCGGAGAAGTCGGAGGCGAAGGGCGCGTACTTGTAGTTGACCTTGTACTTGCCGCCCTCCGTGGCCCAGGCGGAGCCGTCCCAGATGGTGGCGTACACCGCCATGGGCTTGGCCGGGAAGTCCCCGCCCATGCCGGGGTGCCGGACCACCTCGCGGATCGGCGTGTCGTCCACGTAGAATCTGCACGTACGCGCGCGCACATCGTCAGTCACTTTGTATTCTACTACGTGCAGTGGCAGTGGCAGTGGGAGAGGGGTGATGCGTACATGATGTGGGTGGGGGCCCAGAGGATGGAGTAGCGGTGGGCCTCGAGGGTGGGGTCGAAGGGGAGGAGGTAGCGCTCCTCCCGGCCGCGGCTGGTGCTGCCGTTGCCGTAGACGTTGGTCTGCACCCGCCACTGCCCGCCCCACCGGCTGCCCAGGAACTCGAGGTCCAGCTCGTCGTGCGTCTTCTCGTACACGTCCCCGTTCGACAGCTGCAACGCCACAAGAACAAAATACCACCATTATTAAGTTTGTTATACATACACAGCGGTACTATCTTTAGAACTGTCACGTGTTTGTTAGAATCCATACCAAATAAGTACTATGTACGTACGTTATTTTCTACCACGGCGTTCTTGTGCACAAAAAACGTACTGTTACTAGTACTATTGACTCGTTCTCCCTCGTATACTCTGACGTATTAGAAATAACTTTGTTTTGTTTTTGCGTTGGTGAGGCTGATGAATGCGGGCGGACGAGAGCGCGTGACAGGGATGAATGGCAACATTTATTCCGGGCGAACAGGCGGCGCAGCCTTTTGTGGCCGTGAAGGCCCGAAAACGAACAAGCCCATGTGGCACGCCCTGTTGCCTGCCTGCCTGCCTACTCTGCGCCACCACAGCCAGAGGGCATGGATGTGCAACTTGCCATGGTTTTTCCTCTTTAAGATGAGCAGCGGCAGGTAGTAAATCTCAGCTACTAGCTGACACGCCATGTGACGATTGACGAAACAGAGACCCAACGGTTGGAAACAACGCCGTGGATTTAACATTAAAGGATGGTAATAAGCTAGTAAGCTGAAACCGCTGCTTAATTAACTTGGACAGGAAACGCTCACGAAGTAATTAATCGGAGCGGGATTGAAGCACTCACGTAGAAGGCGACGACGACGCCGGCCGTGTAGTCCCTGGGCAGCTTGATGGACGCGCTGAAGAAGCCGTGCAGGTAGTAATCCGAGGAGATGAATCCCGAACCTGCATGTGATCGAACAAGCGCCGCGACATAAGAACAGGAAGAACAGAGTGAAACAAAAGGAAGGGTTTCAGGTAAGCAAAACTGCAAAAGCAAGTGACCGATGGGTTACCGGAGCGGCGATCGAGCAAGAGGCGGGCGGCCCTGTCATCCCGCGCGCGGACAAGGTTGCCGTCCCCGAACAGCGGCGAGAACCCTTCCTCGAAGGCCACGGTCGGCACGTCGAAGGCGGAGGCCGCCGCCGCCAGGCAGACGCACGTCGCCGCCGCCGCCAACAACCTCGCCTTCATCGCCATTGCTGCGCAGTCTGGTGCTCTCAAGGCGTCGCTCTCTCTTCCTTTCTTTCTCTTTCGCCTCTCAAGATTCAAGAACCAAAACCTCACGCGCTCCCCGGGTTCTGCCTAATGACCTTTCGCCCGCCGGTTATATACGCGGTACCACTTTAGCTGGGTCGCACCGCGCGCGCTGAGCTGGCCCGTTCCGTGACGCGTAGGGCCGTCGTCTCGTGCCGGAAAAACGGACCCACCGCCGTGGCCCTATATGCTTAGGCAAAAAAAGAGGAGGGAGGGAGCGGGCGAGAGAGGAGGAGTTTATGAGCTGAACAGGAGAAGGGATGGTGGTGGGTAACACCAGCTAAGCTTTGCTGGTGGTGATGGATGGGGGCTTGGCTTGGCATGGCCCTAATTGGCGTGTCCGCCTCGCCCTGCCCTGTCCTGCCTCGCCTCATGCAGGGCGATCACGCCACTATGCACGCACAGTGTCAGTTCCGCTGCTGCCCAAGCAAAGCAATGGACCGGAGCAGCCGAGCAGCAGTTGAAATATGATGATTATTCGCGAGGGTACGTAGGACGAACGTTTGGAGCCGGGAGGTTACGGACGGTCATGTGGCGTGCTTGCGTAGATTAGCTCGGGATCGGGAGAAAATGGGTGCTCGCCCCTCGGAGAATATGGCGTGTTACTGTGGGGATTAATGGCGGATCGCCGCCGTTACTGATGGGATTTTCTCGCGGGAGTTGCTACGTGCACGCAGTGGAGGTGGCGTGAAGGGAGCGGTTGAGCCAACGACCGCGTCGTCCAGATTTGACCGATGCCTCTGCTCCGACCTCCGAGTAGGACTGGTCGGCGTGCTGTCATCCACCTGCCGCGCTGCGTGTCCAGCGAGGCACCAGCTGTGCAACAACCACGACCGCTCTCTCCTTTCTGACCGGTTTGTTCGGTTGCGTCCTGTAGCACGCCGCTGCTCCGTCGTGACGGGCAAAGCTTTTAGACTGTGCACATTTAAGTGCCCGAAATCACTAGTTCCCGGCGCAACCGTTGCGAGATGTGTATATACCCGGGGCCGGTCTGATCCGCTCCACAGCTGCCAACAGCCGTATGCATGCATGGACTGGGCATGTGCTCAGTGGGATAGGCTTGGACAACATGGTTCAGCCCATGGCAGCCAATCAAGTAATAATAAATCATGGAGCATTAAAATATGCAGAGTATCCAACGCCGCCGGAGGCCCAATTAAAAATGGCCGCCGAGGAGCAGCACACGACATGACCAATGCTCGTCCCCGACAGACAGAGGTCCTCTTTCTCATGTGCGCCGTCTCCAAACGAAGGCGCACCCGCACGCACGCACGCAGACTCGACATCTACAGTAGCGCCCGCGTCCGGACCCCCCGCCTCTCCGGTCGCTCCCGCTGGCCGATTCATCGATCCGGCAGCCGCTTGCGGCGCCGCGCGCGCTCCCGCCTCCTTTTGCCCGTGAAAATGGATGAGATCGTCGAGGCCGTGTCCTGCTCTTGCGCTGTGTCCGGGCGTCTGAACGCACGCGTACCGACGGATGCACGCACGCACTGCTGAGGCTGATCAGTGGGAAGTAACTTAGACTAGTAACATGTAACATGCATATGTTACTAGTCTATATTACTATCTCTGTAGTGCATAGTATCATAGATTAATATCATAAGTGGTCTTATTTATTGTCATGCCTGACCCATAGTAGCATCATATTTATTATGTTATGGTATCTATCTATGTTACTATAACCATCTCTATCTTCTTTAATTGCCTGCCACATAAGTATGTTTGCAAGTCCCAAGTGCATGATACTATTTATGTTACCCCCACTATGGCTAGCCTGAGTGGTCAATGGGAACAGCACAGGCTGGTTTTGGTTCCGTTCACGGGCGTGGCATCTGGCATGGATTACGGGGAGGTTTGTCTATGTATGGGTGCGGTTTTTTGTTTTAGCCTGCAGCCTCTCGTGCGCACGACTAGTAATGGGTGTCTGGCCCAAGACGCTGCCGGAATTGCGGGCTCTGTATAGCGATGAACGCGCACCATGCATGGTTTGATACTTTGATTTCGTATATTGGTCGACGGAATTTATTGGCATAGAAGACAGGTTACCAGTAGAGGAGACGAGAGTTGCAACTATCACCAAATTGTTTAGCTTTTCTTCCAAAAGTAGGGTAACCCCGTCCTCTCCGTCAGTCCATGCACACGGTTGCAAAATCCGGCAGCTGAACAACATCGACCTAGAGAAAAAGCGAAAAGAAAACTCGAGGCCGCATGCATGCCTGGAGACACTAACTCCATCATATAGTCACTAATAATCCTATAATACAAGCTGAAATTAAAATGAAAAATACACAACTCCTAGGATACGCCTTCAAAAATAAATCGTCGCACGTACACCGCTGATGGCAAGTCCAGCACAAGGTTAAACTTCGGATTCTCATCCCGAAGCAAAGCTTCAATCCACCAACGACAGCACATGACGCGCGCGCGCCTCGACATAGCCTAATCAGAGATCATGTGTTTTCACTAGAGTGCATAAAGTCGTCGTTGATGTTAGAATAAATCCGAGGCACTCTGTCGATCATCCGAGGATCAAGCAATCACACGAGCACGACACCGAGATTTGTTAACGAGGTTCACCGATATGGCTACATCCTCGGGGCCTGACTATGGGCGCTCCTCCCCATGACACCGCTACAATACCGCACCCGATCGCCCTGGACACCGGCACATGCCGCCGGCTTCCCCTGCGTTCCGGTGCTATTATGTTGCCATAGGTTACATCGTGTGTCTACCCCCACTATATATGAGAGGCCTAGGATACAAGTGTCCTAATTGGATACGACTCCACATCCTATGTAAACACAATACAACTCATAGTCCAACTGTAACCTACCTTGTACACTATATTCGACACAACTCCAACAAACTCCACCTTGGCGAATATTCTCCACCACCTTGAATTCGTCAATGCGTCAAACTTCCATGTACATTGGACTTGAGTTTATCCCATGAGTACCGCTGCTACTCCAAAGACTCCATATGACTCCACCTACAACTTGTAGTCCCTTCTTTTCTTGACCACAGTCAACGCTCGAGCAAATTTAAGTTCCTCATTACTCTAGTTTGTGCTCGCAACTTCCAGAGTATCCGTCCCTGCCATCACACACCGATCACTGACCTGCGTGAAAGTGAGCAACTCACATATTGGGTGTCACACATAAGAGTTACCTGAACTCAACATCACCGCTCTTCCTTGACCGCCTGTGTGAAACTTGAAGGAATTTCACCATTGCTTGTAGTCATCCCGTGTCAAATTCGCAGTTGTCTCACCACATGTATGACCACCAGAGCCCTGACCCGTCTCCATGTCCCGTGCGTACCGCACGCCTCGCCGTTATTATTGCGTCGAGCCTCCGCTGTCCCGGTCGAGTCTCAAAGGCCGCGCACCCACACCACTCAACCCCCACTGCAGAGTACCACCGATCATCACCGACCGATGATGAGTTTCACGCTTCCATCAAACCACTGGGCTCCAGTCCGAATTGCGTGTCACTCGCTTTTTCCCTCGCTGAATAGGCTTCGACTCTCTATCGACATACGCCGTAGCCCCTCAATCCAGCTCCACCTTCAACATGACTCCATGGTAGATGATCAGTCCACCCTGCGCCTCATCGACTTCAAGCTCCGTGTATACACCACCTTGAATCAATCTCGCACCATAGTCTTGTCGAAGCCACACAAGCACTCAGGCCCGTGCCACGTGTTTCCACGCCCAGAAGTCGGTCACCATCAGCATCACGCTCCTATGTCGTCGTTGTCGATCCCGCACCGTCTTCTGTACCAACCGACTCACGTCGATCCGTCAGACTGTCCAAGTCTGACCCAGCCGAACTTATCCGACTGTATGACACGCTCAAGGCTTCCAAATCGTTTTCCATGAATTTCCATCCATCACATGATAATTCCATCACATCTGACATGACTTCCCGCAACGCCTTCAAGCATCGCTGTTGTGCCAACAAATCTTTCACCCTTGTCTGCCATAACCCAAGGTTTTCAGTTCCGTGAACTTCTCCACCTCAAACTGGTACCCGTTGACGCCATGGTTCTTTGTATGACTGACTGTGTGAAAAATACATGAGCTATCCCCGCGACGCCGAAGTACAAGTACTTCCGTGCACAACTCCAGCCAAACAAGACCTCCTGGTCCACGCGATGGGCAGCTCCCTTGGCTCAACTTTTCCAAAGTTAGGTATTGCCTTGTCACTGCCTCTACTTTCCGATGGATATTTTCCTTTGCCGATCTGATCTGCCTGCCTCCGTGTCGCACAGATGGGGTGCTGCCTCCAGGGACTCGGTCCCTTATCTTTTGGTCCAAAACAAATCTCATGCCTTGTATACTCAGCAGCACTATTCACGTATAGATCCATACCTGCACGTACACACAAACGGTTGGGGAACGCCCGCTGCACCGCAGCCAGCAGCTGCCTCGTGCCACGCAACTTGCGGTCTCGTCCGGCCTAGCTAGGCCAGCCCTCCACCGCACCGCTTGGCCTGCAGCTGCCGCCCCACGCGTCCGCTGAGAACCGTGCTCGCCTGCTGCTCCGATTGCTATTACGCCGCTTCCGAATAGATCTCGTTGCCACCGTTCCGACCTAATCGGTTTCAACTCCACAACTGTGATCTCTCGGCTTCGCTTCCTCTAGATCAACACCAACGACCTTCGAACAACCTTGCTCTGATACCACTTGTTAGAATAAATCCGAGGCACTCCGTCGATCATCCGAGGATCAAGCAATCACACGAGCACGATACCGAGATTTGTTAACAAGGTTTACCGATATGGCTACATCCCCAGGGTCTGACTATGGGCGCTCCTCCCCATGACACCGCTACAATACCGCACCCGATCGCCCTGGACACCGGCACATGCCGCCGGCTTCCCCTGCGTTCCGGTGCTATTATGTTGCCATAGGTTACATCGTGTGTCTACCCTCACTATATATGAGAGGTCTAGGATACAGCTGTCCTAATTGGACACGACTCCACATCCTATGTAAACTCAATACAACTCATAGTCCAACTGTAACCTACCTTGTACACTATATTCGACACAACTCCAACAGTTGAAACCGTATGTACCATCATCCCTTATCCGATTATCAACACCTCAATAACCGGATACCTTTGGAGAAGACACCAGAAGACAGACGTCTCATACCGCCTGCCTCTCGCCACTGCCGCACCACCTTCGATCCAGCAGCAGCAGGCTAGACATGAGACCTCCACGAGAGCCACCGTGCAGCACATGTCGGTAGCAGGCATGACTTGACGCCCTCGCATGAGACTCGATAACCAAATTGTTTAGCTACCGCACATTCTTTTCTTTCTCGAATCACCTAATGTAAGTTGTGCAATTTTTGATTTTGGGTATGTTGAATCCGTGGGGGAAGAAAGCAAACGACATGGCGCAACACCGAGGAGAGAGTAATGATGCCCGAGGCCAACCCTTAAATGAGCCCCAGCCAAAAATGAGCAATAGTCGACAACGAGCTGACGGTGATACCATCCCTTAAATGCTTCCATTATCCTACTTAAAAAAACGAAGATACTAACGCCCACACGTGTGGCAGTTTTGCAACTCGCATACACACGTGGATCACAGTCCAGTCGAGTTTGCACGAATCTTGACACATTGAGACAGATTTTGCGTGCCACGTAGGACGGAGCTGGTATGTGGGCGTTGGAGAGTTCGCCCACACGCCCCGCAGCGCGCAGTTTGCAGCTGCGCTGTGTGGGCGAACTAGTTTCTGCCCACACAGCCAACACCTAGTCCACGCGCGTGTGGGCGAACTGCTTTTCGCCCACACGACACTCGTACGTTGTTGGATGGCAACTGCAGTTACGCGTACGTGGCAACGAGGTAAACACACATGGAAACTATGATTCGTTTGCTAGACGGCAATTGCAGTTGCGCGTACGTGGCAACCAGATAAACATGCATGGCAACTACTGCTTGATCATATGTGGCAAGTAGTTAATCACACACGGCAGCTATGGTTTGATTACACGCGGCAACTAACATAAATTAGACATGGCAACTATAGTTAATCAAAACAGATAGAGTTGCCATGATTTTACAACTACATTTGCCATCCCGGATAACTACAGCTGCCATCCCGGATGGCAACTAAATCGTCATCCCGCGTGTACGTAACGTAGCTACGCCAGGACGGGTGGGCATTTTTGCTTCTTGCCACACGCGCGGGGTTGAGATGAGTAGTACTTGTTGGGTGTGTGGCATAAAGTAGTTGTGCCCACACATGTGGGCCATTCTAATGTTCGCCCACGCGTGTGGGCAATTCTAATGTTCGCCCAAACACAACCCGTGTTGGCTGCCTCCAGCTCACGCTACACACGGTGTGGGGACGGATGTCTAGTATGCCACACGTGTGGGCGTTATCGGCGTCCAAAAACAAATATAAATGTCTTAAAATTTTCTGACTGTATCTACGAATGTTTACAATGCATATGTCTACAGCCTCTAAAAAAATGCAATTTCAAAAGACGCATTGAGTAACAAAAAAGATAAATCTAGCATAAATAGTGTTAAAAAAGACAAAGGCAAAAAAGTAACTATTCACATACGTATTTAAAAAAAATAAGAGCATATGCAAGCATATGAGAGTTGGTATCAAGGGATATTCTCCCGATGGGCGTGGCTGGGGTTGTGTGCAGGTTTGCCGGGAAAGAATCCGTTGGTGCACATGTTTAGAGGGATGGTTGGAGGTGGCATCGGCACGACGGTGGGCGGTAGTAAGGGGAGGGTGGGGTCGCAAGGCTGGCACGGGAGTGCTGCCAGCTGCAGTGGACGGAGGTTAACCGATGGCCATGCACAGTTTAGGGAAGACGATGAATAAGGGAGGGCAGGAGATGGAAGAAGGCATTTGGTTGTGGCTTTACAACAGACGATCCAGAAAAAACCGACCGACCTAATTTTTTTTCCTGTTGACTAATCCTTGTCAGTCCCTATCTTTCTTTAAATATGTATGTGTACTTCGTACATGCTTCGTCACAGATGATCTTCCAGACTTTTCTAACTTTCTTCAAACTACCACGACCCGCCTGTTTAAATCTTCGATTACTACAAGCATGTCAAGATACATACTCCCTCTGTTTTTAAATATAAGTCTTTTTAGATATTTCAATACACTATATATGAATCTATATATACATATTTTATAGTGTAGATTTACTTATTTTGCTCCATATGTAGTTCCTTATTAGAATCTCAAACAAGTCTTATATTTAGGAACGGAGGGAGTACATAGGTATAAAACTAGGATGCTAATATCCAGCCGCCAATGGCGGAGGCCGACGCGAACGATTGGCTCCCTGTGGGAGGGTTGATATCAAGCGAACGTTTTGGTTTGCTATGAGGCCCTTCCCAGTGCTCCAAGAATGTAGACAAAAAAATCTAATGTGACAAGGTAGTTAAGAAAAAAGAGAGGAGTTTGATGATTCCAGAAAGAACCAATGCCAAGCATGCGGACCTATGCAAAACACTTATATGAAAGAAGTTTGCCCTATGCATGAAAGAGTTTAGTTGTTAAACAATTAAATGAATGACACTTAGCAACAACAAACTTACACTACTAGAAAATTGGCTATAGCTAATATGGACATTAATGGCGCACCACATATGTGGTGCGCCACTGCTATATAGCAGTGGCGCACCATGTGTAGGTACGCTATTAGTGTCCATATCACTAATGGCGCACCACACACACGGTGCGCCACTACTAACAATTTTTTTTATTTTTCCAAAACTAATAATGGCGCGTCAGGGGACAGTGCGATGGCGCACCACACACTCTGTGTGCCAATACTAACAATTTTTTTTATTTTTTTCGAAACTAGTAATGGCGCACTAGGGGACAGTGCGCCATTACTAGTTTTAACTAGTAATGGCGCACTGTCCCCTGGTGCGCCGCTACTAACATTTACACATCACACGTCTGAGCCTTACAAAAAATTCACCAAATGCACCCCCTCCCCCGTGGACCGCCTTTTCAGTTTCAAAAAAAAAAAATGATAGAAATGTTAAAAAAATAAAAGAAAATAAGATTCCCATGTGATATGTGGTCTAGTTGTTAGCAAAATTTACAAACATGAATTTTCGACTTTTTTGCAAAATCTCTCGAGAATTTGTAAAATGGGCATAACTTTTGCATACGAACTCCGATGAAAAAGTATTTTATATGAAAAATCATCTACTCGAAAAGTTACATCCGATTTCAACAGGGGGACCCCCGTTGAACATTTTCAAAATCCCCAAAAACCTAACAGAAAAAAGTTACGGGGCTTTCAAGATCTGGAGAGGCAAAAAAAAAATCAAACTCAGTAATGGCGCACCTGCCCGTGGTGCGCCATTACTATCTTCCCGCCTTCAAAATTCAAAATAAATCAAAAAATTAAAAAAAAGTTACTAATGGCGCACCTGCCTACGGTGCGCCATTACTATGCCATATATATGGCTGGGCGGGGTCCTCTCCTCCTTACCTCTTCATTGTTCTCCTCCACTCCATCTCCCCTCCTCTCCTCCACCATACTCCCCTCCTCCTCTCCGGCGACCTCCTCCCCCTCCTCCTCTCCGGCGACCTCCTCCCCCTCCTCCTCTCCGGCGACCTCCTCCTCCCTCCTCTCCTCCCCTCCCCTCACGGTTTCTCCTCCATCCTCTCCGGTGAGCTCCTCCTCCCTCCTCTCCGGTGATCTCCTCCTCCCTCCTCTCCGGTGAGCTCCTCCTCCTCCTCTCCTCCCCTCCCCTCACGGTTTCTCCTCCCTCCTCTCCGGTGAACTCCTCTCCGACGACCTCCTCCTCCTCTCCGGCGATGTAGGCGAGCTCCTCTCCGGTGACCTCGGCCCTCCTCTCCGGCGAACTCCTCTCCGGCAAAAGAACGTACAAGATCCAAAACCGAGAACAAAATTTGGAAAAATATCGTGCAAAAAAAGAGCAAAAAAAGGGCAAAAAAACGCGATCCAGATCCAAATTCAAAATTCAAAAGTAGCAATGGCGCACGGTGGGGGTAAGACGGTGCGCCACTACTATTTCCCACCTTCAAAATTCAGAAAAAAATCAATTTTTTTTAAAAAGTTACCAGTGGCACACCTATAGCAATAGTAACGGCGCACTACAAGGTGCGCCACTGTTACCTGCAATACTAATGGTGCACCAGAGGTGCGCCATTAGTATTTGTTACTAGTGGCGTGGTAATAGTGGCGCACCTATAGTGCGTCATTAATGGCCAAAACAGGTGCGCCACTAATTAGCCTTTTCCTAGTAGTGTTAGCACCTATGCATTAAGGATTTTAGTTGCTAATTTTTTTAATATACCTAGCATCTCATCTAAGCACATGTGCATTGGATGAGGTTGAGAACCTCCCAGCGTGAACCAACCAACGGTCAGACATGCGTTTTGGTGTGACTTCCTACCCAATCATCAATCCCTTTACAAACTTTTCCTAAAAAGGTTAAAAAAAGATTTGCCGGGATGTAGATAAAAAATAGTCAGTACTAGAAGAAAGATGTCAAAATAATAACACACAAAATCCCATGATATATAACAAGTAATTGCCAATATGTATGTAGAAAAATACACATCATGAAAACCACACGGCAATTTTACAAAAAAGAAAGAAAATATGATTACTAAAAATCATGCTAAGATTTATAAAAATAGTCATGTTCACGTGGCAACTTAAAGGGAAAATTGTTTCTCAAAGAGCACTGCAAAAATTGAAAACATTGTTTCTTGTCATCACATAGTCACCCAAAAAAAAATGTTTTCATGAGATAACGGCAAAAAATTATTAAAATGAAAATTGTAAAATAGTCACATAATTTACCATGGTAGGTCCAAATAATTAGTCATGGTATGTTAAACAAATTTTGCCATGGAATGTTCAAAAACAACTTTCCATGGTACAAAAATTGTTTTACCATCGTTTGTTTCATAAATTTGCCATGGTCTAAAATAATTTACCATGGTATGTTCAAATAAAATCACCGTGGTTGTGATATTAATTAAGTTTGCCATGGTGTGTACGATAATTTTGCCATTGCCTAAAAATATGTTTGCCATAAAAAAGTACAAAAAAATGACTTTTCTTTGAAAAATGAAAAAAATAAACAAAATGTAAAATTGCCATGTGACAAAAGTAGAAGCATTTCCAAAAATTGTAATGAATAAGGGAGCAAAATCCCTAAAAAAATCTTGTCATGGGAACATTACAAAAAGACCTAAATTTGCCATTTTTGTGAACGAGATTATTTAATGAATTTTCCATGTGATCAGGAGATTTTTTTTCTTTAACAAATTGGCATGTGTAGAAAACACCTTTCTTAGAAAAGTGAAACAACATCGAAAAATTGCCATGTGACCAAGATATATGCGGCACACTAAACAATTTCCCGGCAATATTTCCCCACCATTACTCCATTTCTACGTCCACGACCCGGTCACTCATGGGTGAGGGATAAGCGGATAAGATTTCAGAAATTGGATTATTGAGGCTGGGCACACACAACAAAGCGAAGCTAGAGAGCAATATCACGTGGAGGCAGACCCACCGTCGAAGGCGTCCAGCAGCAGTGGTGCTGTGCTTTGCCGGAGCCGCTTAACCCCCCTATTAAGGCGCCATTAAACATATCATGTGGAGCTCCCTCCCTTGGTTATCTTTTTTTAAACATTTTTTTGAACATTCCTCCCTTGGTTATCTATACGAGCGACTGGAGCCATCTGATCTGCCTAACAAAAGCGTGCCCGCCCCAGCGTCCATCCGTAACATGTCCTGTGGTCACACGATGCGCATGCAGACACGCACGGCACGACACGATAGGAGCAGCTAGCGTGTCACTGTTACTGGCTGCATGCGACGTGAGGAGCTTCTGCCAATCATGCAAGCTCAACGTACCGTGGCTCGCTTAATTCCGACCGGTCGAGTGGCCAGGTGGTCCATGCACGCATCGATCGCATGCAGTGCAGGACGCAGCTGGCCCGGCCGGTGGCCGGAGCCGGCGACTCTCGGCGAGATAGGATCAACAACGGTGCGTGGGCTGGGTTCCACTCTCCCGTAGCTGTGCCCCCCGTGACATCCGTAACAGTGCGGCGGGAGAAGCAGTTGGACCTTGACAGCTTTGTCATGAATGCCACTTACGTCGAAAGCACGCAACTGCCCCTCTCGCTCATCATGCAGGGTTTGATGGCTTATCAACATCATCGGCGTCGTCCGCTAGTTGCGGCAAAGATATGTATGTACTGTACTGCGTATGCAATGTATCTGGAGGAGGTCAGCGAGTTTTCTGAAACGGGCACAGTGCGAGGCTGCGGTGGTCACGGCTCCAAACCGAACAGTTTTTTTATCCAGTAGTGTGTGCGCGCCCGCTTGCATGTCGAGAGCATCTCCAGCCGTTGGCCCTTCATGGGGCGCCTAAAATCGCCGCCTGAAGGTGACCCGGCGAAGGGCTGGGGACGAGTTGGCCCCCAGCCGCCGCTCCCAGGGCTGGTCCCAGGCGCGGGAAAAAAAATTGTGTAGCAAATTTACGCAAAATTCGGCTAAAACACGCCAAATTTCGGCAAACCTGGACTTATATTCGCGGATTTAAGTCGAGTAATCGCGATTACATATAAAAACTAATAAAAAAAAACTTGCTGAAGGCCGAGAAGTCGCCGTCGTCGCCGCCATCATCGGCCTTCTCCTCCTTGACTCGGGCGCCCCAGCTGGACCCCTCCCCGGCTGGTGGCGGCAGCGGCGCGTCGTCGTCGTCGTCGTTGTCGTCGATGATGACGACTCCTCCTTCGTCGCGGCCTCGGCGGCGCTGCTCGTTCAAGGGCCGCGTCGTCGTCGAGCTCGACCTCGCCATGCTCCGTCTTCACCGGCGCGAGCCCCCCGGCTCCGTCTTTGGCTTGACGAAGCGCGGAGGAGGAGCCGACGAGGAGGCGCGCCGGCCGCCCTCGTTGATGACGATGCCGGGCTCGGCCTTGACGCCGAGCAGCGTCGGAGTGCCGGAGGAGTGGGAGGAGGAAGAGGAGGAGGACGCGCCGAACCTCCTTGGCGCCCATTGCCCGTCGCGTCGGCGGTGCGCCGGGGCGGCCGCCCTCGCCGGGGGGTACGCCAACGGCGGGTTGTTGCCGCCCTCGAGGTGCGTCAGCACGCCCTCAAGTGTGCGGCCGGGGGCGCCCCACCACAGGTGGCGCCCCTCGCTGTTCTTCACGCCGCCGACCACCGGCGCCCCGTTGGTGGACGCTAGCCGTTGCTGCTGGCGGCGCTCGAAGTACGCCGCCCAAGCCGCGTGGTTGTCGGCGGCATACTGGGGGAGGGAGAGCTCGGCGTCGGTGAGGGAGGCGCGCACGATCTCGACCTCGTCGGTGAAGTAGGATGGTTTGGCCACGGCGTCGGGCAACGGGGGAATGGGCACTCCCCCATTGCTGAGCCTCCAGCCCGTCGGCCCGGCGCGCATGTCCGGCGGCGCCGGGATGTTCGCCTGGAACAGGAGCCAGGACTCCTGTTCGCGGAGCGAACGGGGCCGAAGCCGTTGGCCGCCGCCTCGTCTTCGGGGAAACGCTCGGCCATCGGGGAGATGGAGTGGCTGGGGAGAAGAGATCGGCGGCGGCGCTCGGGAGAGGGAGGGCTGGGGGAGAAGAGATCGGCGGCGGCGCTCGGGAGAGGTGGCACTCATCACATGCGAGCGAGGCCATATATAGCCGCCCCGCGTCCGTGTGTACGCGTCCGAGGGAGGGAAGGCGTCGGCGCGCCGTCCCGTGAACAAGCCGCCCGTGAGGAATCAATGGCAAAGTTGACCGGCGGCAGCCTTGCCATTGATTCCTCGCGGGAAACCAAGGCGTCGGGAGAAGACGAGGCGGGCGGTGTCGCTGACGCGGCTGGCCCGCGGCGCTTTCGCGCAAAAACGATTCGCCCGGCGCCCCCGAGCGCCCCCCAGCGCGCCGGGTTCGGATTGGGTCCGCCGGCGCCAATTTCTGCCCGGGCCGACGAAAAAGGGCTCCTGAAGGCGTGACTGGGCCGTGTTTTTGACGCCGGCGATCGAAAAATCGCCTGGGGAGCCTTGGGGGCGCGGCTGGAGATGCTCTCAGGGATGCTATTTTCGACGCAGGAAAGGCACATCCGCCAACAGCTCCTCGTGCCCACGACGACCGCGGCCGCGGCTGCGCATTGGATTGGTGGTGGGGTTGAGCGGTGGACCACCGGGCAGCGTGCGTGAGCTCGACGTCGACGGAAGTGGGGGTCTTCGCGTTCACCGGTGGGCGCCGTTTTATTTCACTGGGCCGACATCGGTGGAATAGGTCGGCCGACTGCAGCAGCAGCCGCTTGGGCCGGCTTTGGATGCGGAACATTTCATGGGCCGCAGCGTACGGTTAGTAGGCCCGTCTCTGCCACCAGATCAGCCTCGATAGTTCTAGAAGCCGACCACGGCCCGTAGGAAACGCGGTCGAACCCGGGCTACCCTTAACCACCAAGGCACTCCAAAAAAAAAAAAGGCACGGTCTCTCATCTCATAAATAGTTCGTCCGCAACTCTCCAATAGTGCAATCACAACTTCAGAAGAAGCAGATCCCCGTCGCTACAACCCTTCTCCCCCGATCCACTCGTCGTCGTTTCCCCGCGCCCGATTTCGCCGCACCGTCGTCGACAGCAGTCGTCGCCCCGCCAAGGTATTGGTTCCGCTTCCCGCGCCGTCCCCAGTACTGAGATTCGACTGAAAACTAGGTTCCGGTTCATAAGGTGGTTGCGATAGGGTCTGTATAGTCGAGGCATTTGTGATTTGATCGTGCACTCTGATGCGACTTCGAGGCCGTGGTTTAGGTCTAGTGACGTCGTTCTGATTTTATGGCAATGTTTGGTTCCTTGAGATTACAAAGTTATATTCAGTTTCCATTGTCGGTTCGCCGGTGAAAATAGAGTTTTGATCTGTATGTTTACGATTCTAGTGATCTAATTTATGCTTTGTGAATTATGAGTCAGATTAATTGTTGTTTGACGACTGTTCGCATTATTGTTTTTCTGAACTTGTAGTACGTTGCACCGTCAGGGGTTTGATTTATTTATTTTATAAACCGTGGAGTAGAGTTTCTTTTTGGATCATATATTGTGCGTTCGATGTGATTGGGATTTTGGAGTAGAACATTCGTTGATGCAAAACCTGTCCTGAAACTAATTTGGTCCCCAATAACCCATGAGATAGCATTCAGCGCTTGTCTTTTCTCAATCTAGCATTTATCATTGTGCAAACATGAAGTTTTTAGTTGAGGGATCGGAAGTCTGTTGATGTTGCAGTATTCTAATCTACTACAGGTGTTAATAAATCCAGCTTAAACAATCTTTTGGCTATAGATGCGTTATCTGTAGACATTCTTTACTACAACAAGAATGACCTTTGCTTCTTGATGTGGATATTGACCTCGTGAATTATGTTTGGTCTCGAAGATTTCCTAGTGTAGAAAGAAGTTGCTTTAGTATTTCTGGGCTGTATATACAACTTGCTATGCGGTACAATTGCATTGCATGTACACATGCTTTCCGTTTCATATGGATCTCTATGTTTTGCGCTGGTCTATCCAAATTCAAATGTAGTTCTGTTTGTTGACATAGTCATATTTTTTGTGAAAGAGACGCAGATCTTTGTCAAGACCCTCACAGGCAAGACTATCACTCTTGAGGTCGAGAGTTCAGATACCATTGACAATGTTAAAGCCAAGATTCAGGACAAGGAGGGCATTCCTCCGGACCAACAGAGGCTCATATTTGCTGGCAAGCAGCTAGAGGATGGCCGGACATTGGCCGATTACAACATCCAAAAGGAGTCTACCCTCTACCTTGTTCTCCGCCTGAGAGGTGGGATGCAGATCTTTGTGAAAACTCTTACCGGGAAGACCATAACTCTAGAGGTTGAGAGTTCGGACACCATTGACAATGTCAAGGCAAAGATCCAGGACAAGGAGGGCATCCCACCAGACCAACAGAGGCTCATCTTTGCTGGCAAGCAGCTTGAGGATGGGCGCACATTGGCTGATTACAACATTCAGAAGGAGTCTACCCTTCACCTAGTCCTCCGCCTCCGTGGTGGCATGCAGATATTTGTCAAGACGCTAACTGGAAAGACCATCACTCTTGAAGTGGAGAGCTCCGACACCATTGATAATGTGAAGGCCAAGATCCAGGATAAGGTAGGTATCCCGCCTGACCAGCAGAGGCTCATCTTTGCCGGAAAGCAGCTCGAGGATGGGCGCACTTTGGCTGATTACAATATTCAGAAGGAGTCTACCCTTCACCTGGTCCTACGCCTCCGAGGTGGGGTGCAGATCTTTGTCAAGACGCTAACCGGGAAGACCATTACACTTGAGAGGTTGAGAGCTCTGGCACCATTGATAATGTGAAGGCCAAGATCCAGGATAAGGAGGGTATCCCGCCTGACCAGCAGAGGCTCATCTTTGCTGGAAAGCAGCTCGAGGATGGGCGTACACTGGCTGATTACAATATCCAGAAAGAGTCTACTCTTCACTTGGTCCTCCGCCTACGTGGTGGCATGCAGATTTTTGTAAGACATTAACTTGAAAGACCATCGCTCTTGAGGTGGAGAGCTCCGACACCATCGATAATGTGAAGGCCAAGATGCAGGACAAGGAGGGAATTCCTCCAGATCAGCAGAGGCTTATCTTTGCAGGGAAGCAGCTGGAGGATGGGCGTACCTTGGCAGATTATAACATCCAAAAAGAATCCACTCTTCATCTTGTCCTGCACCTCCGTGGTGGCCTTTTAACTAAAGCAGTTTGATGTCTGCTCCTTTTACCCCTAGTACTGTTTGATGTTCCATTTTGAACTTATTAGCAATGCGTTCCTGTACTGTTTTGATGCACCGTTCTATGTATGTGACACGTTTCTACAATAATTCAGAGTATTCCTGTTATTTGATAGTACACCATTCCATTTCTGCGACATGTTCCTGTTATTTGGAATTGTGTTTCTTTTCTATCTATTGATTGTTGGGGCAGTGCAGTACTTCTGAGGTTTAGGCAATATGGCTGCTTCTCTGATCAGTTCTTCTACTTGTAGTTTACGATAGTCTTGGCGGAGCATTCTTATCGCTGGAAAGCTGCCATTTTATGTTGATCTCGTTATGTTTGATCGTAGTTCTTCTAGTTTATGATAGCCTATTGGTGGAGCATTCTTATCGTTGGACAGCAGCCGTTTTATGTTGACCTCGTTACGGTTGATGTGCATTTCATTTTTCTCATTGGCTCAATTTTAGATTTCAACGAAGTTTGACCTGCTGCCTGCGCCTGCTGATTTTAGTCCCTTCTGCGTGGCTTTTGATTATTTTGCATAGGTTGTAGTATTAGACTGCTCACAGTGGGGAGTAACATAGAGTAGTAACATAGAGTAGTAACTTGCCGATGTTACTAGTCTATGTTATTACCTCCGTAGTGGGTAGTAACATATGAGTGATATCATGAAAGAGTTCATTTATTAGGTTATAGACTCATTATGTCTTGAAATGTGTGATGTTACAGTAACTAGCTAAGTTATCACAAATCCCTCTCTCCTCATTAATTAGCTGCCACATAAGCAATCTTATATTGAAATGTGTGATGTTACTAGTCAAGTTACTCCCACTGTGACTAGTCTTAGTTAGTGTCGAAGATTTGGACTGAGAATTAATGGTCTGGTAATTTCCGAGTAAAATCGCAGAGTAACAGAATCTTGGTAATTGGTAGTATCGTAAGGAGCAGGAAGGAACTCGGGATTCCCTTCAGAATTTGTGCCGCTCGTGCGAACAAAACTGAAAAGTGCTTAGACTTGGTCAAAAACGTTGACGTCGAGCCCTATACACAATATGACATCGAACCCACCGAAGAATCAACTTGGAGTGAGCAAGGGGTTAAACTAGCATAGTTTACAGCTAGAGTAGGGCAGGCCACATGGTTGTACGCATCGATGCAGCGTGCAGCTCCAGCCGAGGCACAATGCACAACTCTAGTGAGAGATCGCTCGCCGTCACTCTTGTACTGTCTCTGTTTTGCCTTTTTTTAGCTTTATTGGCCCTGTTTTATCGTTGATGTCGGTTCTTTGGATCCTTGAATATTAGTGGGTTTTTTTTTTTGAAAATTTGAGACTTCAAACCGTGGTTTCTCTTAGAATGAAGGCGCGCCCCGCTTTAAATTAATAACGGAGAGACAGGGATGCGATTCAAAATAAAACGGAGTTCTAACATACAGAGTCAAGGCTCGCAACAGAATACATGGACTCGGCAAAAGGCACCTATCCCTGGGTGCCAACGGGAGGGGCCTGCGCTATGGTGTTGATCTGTCTTAACCTTGAGGATCGCCACCTTCATCTCGTCCCTCTCCTGCTTCTCTACCGGTGTCCATTCTGGTAGAAAAATGACACATTTAAAGATGCAACCAGTAGGATGAGAAGGGAACACTTTTTCTATAGCAAGCTTGTTATAAACATCCCAAAAAGCCCCCAAAAAAGCCGCAATACAATGCCAAGCAACAGGCTTGTAAGAACCCCAAAGGCGGGAAACAAGGGAAATAAGTTCAAGCTCGAAAATGCCTCCCGGACACAGCTCCAAGCGAACTTGGTCATCACGCAATGGAAAAGTGTGGTTAGTGTCTCCAGGCGTCCCACAAAGCGCATACGAACTTTCAAAGGGCCATTACGACCACTATTAAGAAAAGAAGGCAAGCAGTTGCACATCATTTGCCATAAGAAAATCATGATTTTGAGAGACATAACCGCTTGCCAAAGGAGCAAAGAGTGACCTAAAGGCATGCTGTCTGAAAGTTTTTTGTATAGAGAGTTAACCGAAAAGCGACCTGGCAAGGCTTAACACCACAAGAATCTTGATCTCTAGCCTTCCCCAAGTTGCTTTCCACTCAAATCATCTTTCCACCATATCCAAATCTGTGAGAGAGAGTTGAGTGTTGGGGAGACTACCATTTGAAGCACAAGAGCAAGGAGTTCATCATCAACACACCATCTATTACCTTTTGGAGAGTGGTGTCTCCTAGATTGTTTAGGTGTCACTTGGGAGCCTCCATCAAGATTGTGGAGTTGAACCAAGGAGTTTGTAAGGGCCAGGAGATCGCCTACTTCGTGAAGATCTACCCAAGTGAGGCAAGTCCTTCGCGGGCGATGGCCATGGTGGGATAGACAAGGTTGCTTCTTCGTGGACCCTTCGTGGGTGGAGCCCTCCGTGGACTCGCGCAACCGTTACCCTTTGTGGGTTGAAGTCTCCACCAACGTGGATGTATGATAGCACCACCTATCAGAACCACGCCAAAAATCTCCGTGTCTCCAGTTGCGTTTGCATACTCCAATCCCATCCCTTTACTTTCTTGCAACTTGCATGTTTTACTTTCCGTTGCTCATATACTCTTGCCATGCTTGCTTGAAATGTATTGTGAATGTTTAAACTTGTGCTAAAACTCCACCTTAACTTGAAGAAATTAAAAACTGCTAATTTTCTTTGTTGAGGGTCTAATCACCCCCCTCTAGACACCTCTTCTCGATCCTTTCAATTGGTATCAGAGCATTGATCTCCATTGCTTTGGTTTAATCACCATTGGAGGAAGATGGATGAGTCTACGTTGGGGAGTTTTAGACATAGAGTGCCTATACTTCATGGAGAGTTCTTTCATGCTTGGAAAAATGAGATGCTTGAGATTTTCAATGAATATCACTTGAACAAGTACATTACTAGCCTTTGTGCACCCCTTGTTGATCCTTTGCATCCTACTCCCGATGAGTCTTTTGGCATGATCCGCAACCTTAGAACTGTCAATCTTATTACTAGAGGTTTGCCTAGAAATTTGCTTGTTTTCTTGCCTACTCTTGATTGTGCTTACATCATATGGACATTTCTTGAGGAACGATTTCCAAACTATCCTTGCAAAATCTAGATGTGATTCTTCATAAGTCAACTGCGTTAAGTAAGATGAATTCCAATGATCCTAAGTTTGGTGATTGTCTATTTGAGCTTCGTGACCTTATGCGTGCCAAAGGAGATGTTGGAATCATTAGCAACATCATTTCCGAAGTCATTAGAATTCATAAAGATGAACATTTTCATGATCATATATCTAATGAATCACTCTCTCTAGGAAATGATCAATTGCAAGATGATGATAGTGACTTTGATCTCGATGAGTCGATGAGACACTTTGGTCTTATGGCTAATCGTCGCAGCTACATGGCTGGAGGAAAGGAATGGGTTCTTGATAGTGGATGTATAGATCACATGATCGGAGACAAGGATATGTTTCGTGAGCTTGCTGAAAACGACGACCCTCGAAAGTATGTCACTTTTGGTGATAACTCAAAGGGTAAAGTGGTTGGACTTGGTAAGGTGACCATCTCACATGACAGCTCCATCCAAAATGTTATGCTCGTTGAATCTTTTGGCTATAATTTACTTTCCGTATTTAGACTAGCAGACTTTGGATTCAATGTCCTATTTACTGAAGTAGATTGCCAAGTGTTTCAAAGAGATAATCATAATATGGTCTTTACCGGTATACGTAGAGGTGATCTATACATTGTTGATTTCACTAAAAAGGCTCAACCTAGAACTTGCTTAATTGCTAAATCTTCTAAAGGTTGGTTGTGGCATAGAAGGTTAGGTCATGTGGGCATGCGAAATCTTGATAAGGTTATTAAAGGTGATCATATCCTTGGAGTAAAGACGTTATATTTGACAAGGATAGATTGTGCAGTGCTTGTCAAGCAGGAAAACAGGTTGGAGGAAGCCACCCCGTGAAGAACATCATGAACACGAGAAGACCGCTCGAGCTACTTCATATGGATCTCTTTGGTCCAAACGCCTATAAAAATCTCGGTGGAAACTCATTTGGTTTAGTCATAGTCGATGATTTTTCAAGATTTACGTGGGTGTTCTTTCTTGATGATAAATCGCAGGTCCAAAAGATCTTCAAGAACTTCACTAGGAAGGCCCAAAATCAATTTGAAGTGAAGATCAAGAAGGTTCGCTGCGACAACAGAACGGAGTTCAAGAATGCAAATGTGGACACCTTTCTTGATGAAGAAGGGATTTCACATGAGTTCTCGGCTACGTAAACGCCTCAAAAAAATGGAGTTGTTGAGAGGAAGAACCGGACTCTTATCGAGATGGCGAGAACGATGCTTGATGAGTACAAGACACCAAAACACTTTCGGGCAGAAGCGGTTGAGACAGCTTGTCATGCAACAAATCGTCTATGCCTTCACAAGCTACTCGGCAAGACGGCATACGAGCTTTTCACCGGTAACAAACCCCAAGTTGGATACTTTCGAGTATTCGGCTCAAAGTGTTATATTCTTGATAAGCATCATCGTTCTAAATTTGCTCCTAAATCTCATGAGGGTTTCCTACTCGGTTATGGCTCAAACTCTCACACTTACCGTGTCTACAACAATTTCACCCGAAAGGTTGAAGAGATGGTAGATGTGAAGTTTGATGAATCTAACGGCTCGCAAGTAGAGCAATTCGCAATTGATGTAGGAGATAAAGACCCTTCAGAAGCAACCCAAGACTTGTCTATAGGCAAGGTTCGTCCAACGGAGGTGAAGGAGAGTAACTCGTCCATCCAAGTGGAAGCTTCTACCTCACGACAAGGTGAACCAAGAGTTGACTCGGAGGCATCCACAAGTGGGACACGCCAAGATGAAGAAAACGAGGATGTACACCAAGATGAACCTCATCAACCTCCTTCTCCACCTCCACAAGAGAAGAACAACACCAACAACGAAGAAGGCCAAGAGGAAGAACAAAATGATGAAGAAGATGTTCCACCCTGACCGAAACAAAATCTCTCACGAGTTAAAGCAAGAGTCTCAAGAGATCATCCCGTCGAAAATCTTTGACGATATCCAAACCGGGAGAATTACTCGCTCTAAAACTCATTTGGCAAATTTTTGTGAACATTATTCATTCATCTCTAGCATTGAACCTATGAAGGTTGAAGAAGCATTGGAAGATCCGGATTGGATAAATGCCATGCACGAAGAGCTACACAACTTTGAGAGGAACCAAGTGTGGACATTGGTTGAGAAGCCCGACAACAACCACAATATCATTGGTACCAAATGGGTGTCTCGGAATAAGCAAGATGAAGATGGACAAGTTGTATGCAACAAGGTCCGTCTCATCGCTCAAGGCTACACTCAAGTCGAAGGTATGGACTATGGTGAGACATATGCCCCCGTTGCTAGACTTGAGTCCATACGCATCTTACTTGCTTATGCCAATCATCATGATATCACATTATACCAAATGGACATTAAAAGTGCTTTTCTAAATGGTGAAATTGAGGAGGAAGTTTATGTTAAACAACCTCCCGGCTTTGTTAATCCTAAGAAACCCGACCATGTTTACAAACTTCACAAAGCTCTTTATGGTCTTAAACAAGCTCCTAGAGCGTGGTATAAATGCTTGACCAAATCCCTTATTGAGAAAGGCTTTGAGATTGGAAAAATTGATTCTACTCTTTTTACTAAAAGGGTTAATGGTGAATTATTTGTGTGCCAAATTTATGTTGATGATATCATATTTGGTTCCACTAACCCTTTTAGTGAAAAGTTTGGAAAGCTAATGTCGAAGAAGTTTGAGATGCCTATGAAAGAAGTTTGAGATGCCTATGATGTGTGAACTCAAGTTCTTTCTTGGTTTGCAAATCAAGCAAACTAAGGAAGGTACCTTTGTCTCTCAAACAAAGTATACCAAGGACTTATTCAAGAAGTTCAACATGCAAGAAAGCAAAGGTATGAAAACTCCCATGCCTACTAGTGGACGTCTTGACTTGACTAAGGATGGCAAATGAGTTGATCAAAAGGTTTACCGCTCTATGATTGGTTCATTGTTATATCTATGTGCCTCCCGTCCCGACATTATGCTAAGTGTGTGCATGTGTGCATGATATCAAGCGGCCCCCAAAGAATGTCATCTTAAGGTTGTGAAAAGGACAGTGAGATATTTAATTCATACACCAAATTTTGGCATTTGGTATCCTAAGAGGTCTTGTTTTGATCTTGTTCGCTACTCCTGTTAGGGAACACAGTAATTTCAAAAATTTACTAAGATCACGCAAGATCTATCTAGGAGAAGCATAGCAACGAGCGGGGAGAGTGTGTCCACGTACCCTCGTAGACCGAAAGCGGAAGCGTTTATCAACGCGGTTGATGTAGTCGTACGTCTTCACGATCCGACCGATCCTAGCACTGAACGTAAGGCACCTCCGTGTTCAGCACACGTTCAGCTCGATGACGTCCCTCGTACTCTTGATCCAGTTGAGGCCGAGGGAGAGTTCCGTCAGCAGGACGGCGTGGCGACGGTGATGATGAAGTTACCGGCGCAGGGCTTCGCCTAAGCACTACGACGATATGACCGAGGTGTGTAACTGTGGAGGGGGGCACCGCACATGGCTAAGAGAAACTTTTGATGTGCTATTGGGGTGCCCCTGGCCACATATATAAAGGAGGGGAGGGAAGAGGTGGCCGACCCAAGGGGGCGCGCCAGGTGTGGGGAATCCTACTAGGACTCCCAGTCCAAGTAGGATTCCCCTCCTCTTTCCTATTCTAGTAGGAGAAGGAGGGAAGGAGGAAGAGGGGAGAAGGAAGGAGGGGGGCGCCGCCCCCTCCTAGAAAGGAGAGAAGGAACATGTATAAGTCATGAAGAAAGCAATAGCAACAAACTAAAAGATCATAGTGCTAAGCTAACGGATGGGTCTTGTCCATCACATCATTCTCTAATGATGTGATCCCGTTCATCAAATGACAACACATGTCCATGGCTAGGAAACTTAACCAACTTTTATTATCGAGCTAGTCAAGTAGAGGCATACTAGGGACACTCTGTTTGTCTATGTATTCACACATGTACTAAGTTTCCGGTTAATACAATTCTAGCATGAATAATAAACATTTATCATGATATAAGGAAATATAAATAACAACTTTATTATTTCCTCTAGGGCATATTTCCTTTAGTCTCCCACTTGCACTAGAGTCACTAATCTAGTTCACATCGCCATGTGATTCAACACCAATAGTTCACGTCACCATGTGATTAACACCCATAGTTCACATCGCCATGTGACCAACACTCAAAGGGTTTACTAGAGTCAATAATCTAGTTCACATCGCTATGTGATTAACATCCAAAGAGTACTAAGGTGTGATCATGTTTTGCTTGTGAGAGAAGTTTAGTCAACGGGTCTGCCACATTCAGAGCCGTAGGTATTTTGCAATTTTTCTATGTCTACAATACTCTGCATGGAGCTACTCTAGCTAATAACTCCCACTTTCAATATGTATCCAGATTAAGACTTAGAGTCATCTGGATTGATGTAAAAGCTTGCATCGATGTAACTCTTTACGACGAACTCTTTATCACCTCCATAACCGAGAAATATTTCCTTAGTCCTCTAAGGATAATTTTGACCAATGTCCAGTGATCTACTCCTAGATCACTACAGTACTTCCTTGCCAAACTCAGGGCAGGGTATACAATAGGTCTGGTACATAGCATGGCATACTTTATAGAACCTATGGCTGAGGCATAGGGAATGAATTTCATTCTCTCTCTATCTTCTTCCGTGGTCGGGCTTTGAGTCTTACTCAACTTCACACCTTGCAACACAAGCAAGAACTCCTTCTTTGACTTTTCCATTTTGAACTACAAAAACTTGCCAAGGTATGTACTCATTGAAAAAACTTATCAAGCGTCTTGATCTATCTCTATAGATCTTGATGCTCAATATGTAAGCAGCTTCAATGAGGTCTTTCTTTGAAAACTCCTTTCAAACACTCCTTTATGCTTTCCAGAAAATTCTACATCATTTCCGATTAACACTATGTCATTCACATATACTTATCAAAAAGGTTGTAGTGCTCCCACTCACTTTCTTGTAAATACAGCCTTCATCGCAAGTCTGTATAAAACTATGTGCTTTGATCAACTCATCAAAACGTATATTCCAACTCCGAGATGCTTGCACCAGTCCATAGATGGATCGCTGCAACTTTGCACACTTTGTTAGCACCTTTAGGATCGACAAAACCTTCTGGTTGCATCATATACAACTCTTCTTTAAGAAATCCATTAAGGAATGCAGGTTTGACATCCATTTGCCAAATTTCATAAAATGCGGCAATTGCTAACATGATTCGGACAGACTATTAAGCATCGATACAAGTGAGAAAATCTCATTGTAGCCAACACCTTGAACTTGTCGAAAACATTTTTTGCGACAATTCGAGCTTTGTAGATAGTAACACTACTATCAGCGTCTGTCTTCCTCTTGAAGATCCATTTTATTCTCAATGGCTTGCAAATCAACGGGCAAGTCAACCAAAGTCGACACTTTGTTCTCATACATGGATCCTATCTCAGATTTCATGGCCTCAAGCCATTTCGTGGAATCTGGGCTCATCATCGCTTCCTCATAGTTCGTAGGTTCGTCATGGTCAAGTAACATGACCTCCAGAATAGGATTACCATACCACTCTGTTGCGGAACGTACTCTGGTTGACCTACGAGGTTCGGTAGTAACTTGATCAGAAGTTTCATGATCATCATCATTAACTTCCTCACTAATTGGTGTAGGAATCACTGGAACTGATTTCTGTGATAAACTACTTTCCAATTCGGGAGCTGGTACAATTACCTCATCAAGTTCTACTTTCCTCCCACTCACTTCTTTCGAGAGAAACTCCTTCTCTAGAAAGGATCCATTCTTAGCAACGAGTGCCTTGCCTTCGGATCTGTGATAGAAGGTGTACCCAACATTTTCTTTTGGGTATCCTATGAAGACGCACTTCTCCAATTTGGTTCGAGCTTATCAGGTTGAAACTTTTGTTGGGGAACGTAGCAATAATTCAAAATTTTCCTACGTGTCACCAAGATCAATCTAGGAGATGCTAGCAACGAGAGAGAGGGAGTGCATCTTCATTCCCTTGAAGATCGCTAAGCGGAAGCGTTACAAGAACGCGGTTGATGGAGTCGTACTCACGGCGATTCAAATTGCGGAAGATCCGATCTAGCGCCGAACGGACGGCGCCTCCACGTTCAACACACGTACAGCCCGGGGACGTCTCCTCCTTATTGATCCAGCAAGGGGAGAGGAGAAGTTGAGGGAGAACTCCGACAGCACGACGGCGTGGTGGTGGTGGAGCTCGTGGTTCTCCAGCAGGGCTTCGCCAAGCACTACGGAGGAGGAGATGTATGAGGAGGGAGGGGCTTCGCCAAGCACTACGGAGGAGGAGGAGATGTATGAGGAGGGAGGGGCTGCGCCAAGGGAAGGGTGTGGCTGCCCTCCCACCCCCTCACTATATATAGGGGGAAGGGGAGAGGGGGCCGACCCCTCTAGATGGATCTAGAGGAGGGGCGGCGGCCAGGGGAAACCCTAGATGGGTTTGGGCGCCCCCACCCCCTAGGAAACTTGCCCCCCAAGCCGGGAGGGGCGGCTGCCCTAGGGGTGGCGCCCCCACCTCTCCACTTTACGTGAGAGGGGTTGGAAGGGGCGCACAGCCCCTTAGTGGGCTGGTTTGCCCCTTCCCCTTGGCCCATAAGGCCCCCCAACGCTTGCCGGGGCCTCCGAAACCCCTTTCGGACATGCTGGCCATAGCCTGGTACCCCCGGAACACTTTCGGACTCCAATACCCTTCGTCCAATATACCGATCTTCACCTCCGGACCATTCCGGAGCTCCTCGTCATGTCCGGGATCTCATCCGGGACTCCGAACAACCTTCGGTAACCACATACTATTCCCATTACAACTCTAGCGTCACCGAACCTTAAGTGTGTAGACCCTACGGGTTTGGGAACCATGCAGACATGACTGAGACGTTCTCCGGCCAATAACCAACAACGGGATCTGGATACCCATGTTGGCTCCCACATGTTCCACGATGATCTCATCGGATGAACCACGATGTCGGGGATTCAAATCAATCCCGTATACAATTCCCTTTGTCTATCGGTATGTTACTTGCCCGAGATTCGATCGTCGGTATCCCAATACCTCGTTCAATCTCGTTACCGGCAAGTCTCTTTACTCGTTCCGTAACGCATGATCCCGTGGCTAACTCATTAGTCACATTGAGCTCATTATGATGATGCATTACCGAGTGGGCCCAGAGATACCTCTCCGTCATACGGAGTGACAAATCCCAGTCTCGATTCGTGCCAACCCAACAGACACTTTCGGAGATACCTGTAGTGCACCTTTATAGCCACCCAGTTATGTTGTGACGTTTGGTACACCCAAAGCATTCCTACGGTATCCGGGAGTTGCACAATCTCATGGTCTAAGGAAATGATACTTGACATTAGAAAAGCTCTAGCAAACGAACTACACGATCTTGTGCTATGCTTAGGATTGGGTCTTGTCCATCACATTCTCCCAATGATGTGATCCCGTTATCAACGACATCCAATGTCCATGGCCAGGAAACCATGACCATCTATTGATCAACGAGCTAGTCAACTAGAGGCTTACTAGGGACATGTTGTGGTCTATGTATTCACACATGTATCACGGTTTCTGGTCAATACAATTATAGCATGAACAATAGACAATTATCATGAACAAGGAAATATAATAATAACCATTTTATTATTGCCTCTAGGGCATATTTCCAACAGTCTCCCACTTGCACTAGAGTCAATAATCTAGTTCACATCACTATGTGATTGTAATGAATCCAACACCCATTGGGTTTGATCATATCTTGCTTGTGAGAGAGGTTATTAGTCAACGGGTCTGAATCATTCAGATCCGTGTGTGCTTTACAAATCTCTATGTCATCTCCTAGATGCAGCTACCACACGCTATTTGGAACTATTCCAAATAACTGCTCTACTATACGAATCCGGTTTACTACTCAGAGTCATCCGGATTAGTGTCAAAGTTTGCATCGACGTAACCCTTTATGACGAACTCTTTTACCACCTCCATAATCGAGAAAAATTCCTTAGTCCACTAGTTACTAAGGATAACCTTGACCGCTGTCCTGTGATCCATTCCTGGATCACACTTGTACCCCTTGACTGACTCATGGCAAGGCACACTTCAAGTGCGGTACACAGCATAACATACTGTAGAGCCTACGTTTAAAGCATAGGGGACGACCTTCGTGCTTTCTCTCTCTTATGCCATGGTCAGGTCTTGAGTCTTACTCAATACTCACACCTTATAACACAGCCAAGAACTCCTTCTTTGCCGATCTATTTTGAACTCCTTCAAAATCTTGTCACGGTATGTATTCATTTGAAAGTACTATTACGCGCTTTGATCTATCCTTATAGATCTTGATGCTCAATGTTCAAGTAGCTTAATCCAGGTTTTCCATTGAAAACCACTTTTCAAACAACCCTATATGCTTTCCAGAAATTCTACATCATTTCTAATCAACAATATGTTAACAACATATACTCATCAAAAATTCTATAGTGCTCCCACTCACTTCTTTGGAAATACAAGTTTCTCATAAACTTTGTATAAACCCAAAATCTTTGATCATCTCATCAAAGCGTACATTCCAACTCCGAGATGCTTACTCCAATCCTTAGAAGGATTGCTGGAGCTTTGCATACTTGTTAGCATCTTTCAGGGTTGACAAAACCTTCTGGTTGTATCACATACAACCTTTCCTCAAGAAAATCGTCGAGGAAACAATGTTTTGACATCCTATCTGCAAGATTTCATAAATAATGCAGTAACTGCTAATATAATTCCAACAGACTCTTAGCATCGCTACGAGTGAGAAAGTCTCATCGCAGTCAACTCCTTGAACTTGCCGGAAAACATCTTAACGACAAGTCGAGCTTTCTTAATGGTGACACTTACCATCATTGTCCGTCTTCCTTTTAAAATCCATCTGCACCCAACAGCCTTACGACCATCAAGTAGTTCTTCCAAAGTCTACACTTTGTTTTTATACATGGATCTTCTCTCGGATTTTATGGCCCCAAGCCATTCGTCGGAATCCGGGCCCACCATTGTTTCTCCATAGCTCGTAGGTTCATTGTTGTCTAGCAACATGACTTCCAATACAGGATTACGTACCACTCTGAAGTAGCATGCATCCTTGTCGTCCTACGAGGTTTGGTAGTGACTTGATCCGAAGTTTCATGATCACTATCATAAGCTTCCACTTCAATTGGTGTAGGTGCCACAGGAACAACTTCTTGTGCCCTGCTACACACTAGTTGAAGTGACGGTTCAATAACCTCATCAAGTCTCCACCATCCTCCCACTCAATTCTTTTGAGAGAAACTTTTCCTCGAGAAAGGACCCGTTTCTAGAAACAATCACTTTTGCTTCCGGATCCAAAATAGGAGGTATACCCAACTGTTTTGGGTGTCCTATGAAGATGCATTTATCCGCTTTGGGTTCGAGCTTATCAGGCTAAACCCTTTTCACATAAGCGTCGCAGCCCCAAACTTTTAAGAAATGACAGCTTAGGTTTCTCTAAACCATAGTTCATACGGTGTCATCTCAACGGAATTACGTGGTGCCCTATTTAAAGTGAATGCGGTTGTCTCTAATGCCTAACCCATAAACAATAGTGGTAATTCGATAAGAGACATCATGGTATGCACCATATCCAATAGGGTGCAGTTATGATGTTCGGACACACCATCACACTATGGTGTTCCAGGCGGTATTAGTTGTGAAACAATTTCCACAATGTCTTAATTGTGTGCCAAACTCGTAACTCAGATATTCATCTCTATGATCATATCATAGACATTTTATCCTCTTGTCACGACGATCTTCAACTTCACTCTGAAATTACTTGAACCTTTCAATAATTCAGACTTGTGTTTCATCAAGTAAATATACTCAATATCTACTCAAATCATCTGTGAAGTAAGAACATAACGATATCCACTACGTGCCTCAGCACTCATTGGAGTGCACACATCAAATGTATTACTTCCAACAAGTTGCTCTCTTGTTTCATCTCACTGAAAACGAGGCCTTTCAGTCATCTTGCCCATGTGGTATGATTTGCATGTCTCAAGTGATTCAAAATCAAGTGAGTCCAAACGATCCATCTGTATGGAGTTTCTTCATGCATATATACCAATAGACATGGTTCGCATGTCTCAATATTTTCAAAAACGAGTGAGTCCAAAGATCCATCAACATGGAGCTTCTTCATGCATTTTATACCAATATGACTCAAGTGGCAGTGCCACAAGTATGTGGTACTATCATTACTATTTTATATCTTTTGGCATGAACATGTGTATCACTACGATCGAGATTCAATAAACCATTCATTTTAGGTGCAAGACCATTGAAGGTATTATTCAAATAAACAGAGTAACCATTATTCTCCTTAAATGAATAACCGTATTGCGATAAACATAATCCAATCATGTCTATGCTCAACGCGAACACCAAATAACAATTATTTAGGTTTAATACCAATCCCGATGGTAGAGGGAGCATGCGATGCTTGATCACATCAACCTTGGAAACACTTCCAACACATATCGTCATCTCACCTTTAGCTAGTCTTCGTTTATTCCGCAACTTTTATTTCGAGTTACTAACACTTAGCAACCGAACCGGTATCTAATACCTTGGTGCTACTAGGAGTACTAGTAAAGTACACATTAATATAGTGTATATCCAATATACTTCTGTCGACCTTACCAGCCTTCTCATCTACGAAGTATCTAGGGTAGTTCTGCTTCAGTGACCGTTCCCCTCATCTCAGAAGCACTTAGTCTCGGGTTTGGGTTCAACCTTGGCTTTCTTCACTAGAGCTGCAACTGATTTGCCGTTTCATGAAGTATCCCTTGTTGCCCGTGCCCTTCTTGAAACTAGTGGTTTTACTAACCATCAACAATTGATGCTCCTACTTGATTTCTACTTTCGCGGTGTCAAACATCGCGAGTTGCTCAAGGATCATCATGTCTATCCCTGATATGTTATAGTTCATCACAAAGCTCTAATAGCTTGGTGGCAGTGGCTATGGAGAACCATCACTATCTCATCTGGAAGATTAACTCCCACTCGATTCAAGCGATTGTAGTACTTAGACAATCTGAGCACATGCTCAACGATTGAGCTTTTCTCCCTTAGTTTGCAGGCTTAAGAAACTTGTCAGAGGTCTCATACCTCTTGACATGGGCACTAGTCTGAAATCCCAATTTCAGTCTTTGGAACATCTCATATGTTCTGCGACGTTTCAAAAACGTCTTCGGTGCCTCAATTCTATACCGTTTTAACATTACGCACTGAACTATCACGTAGTCATCAAAACGTGTATGTCAGATGTTCGCAACATCCACAAACGACGCTCGAGGTTCAGCACACCGAGCGGTGCATTAAAGACATAAGCCTTCTATGCAGCAATGAGGACAATCCTCAGTTTATGGACCACTCCGCATAATTGCTACTATCAACTTTCAACTAAATTTTCTCTAGGAACATATCTTAGTAGAACTAAAGCGTAAGCTACGACATAATTTGCAAAGACCTTTTGACTATGTTCATGATAATGAAGTTCATCTAATCAATTTTTTTAATGAACTCCCACTCAGATAGACATCCCTCTAGTCATCTAAGTGATACATGATCCGAGTCAACTAGGCCGTGTCCGATCATCACGTGAGACGGACTAGTCATCATCGGTGAACATCTTCATGTTGATCGTATCTGCTATACGACTCATGTTCGACCTTTCGGTCTTCCGTGTTCCGAGGCCATGTCCGTACATGCTAGGCTCGTCAAGTCAACCTAAGTGTTTCGCATGTGTAAATCTGGCTTACACCCGTTGTATGCGAACGTTAGAATCTATCACACCCGATCATCACGTGGTGCTTCAAAACAACGAACCTTCGCAACGGTGCACAGTTAGGGGGAACACATCTCTTGAAATTTTAGTGAGGGATCATCTTATTTATGCTACCGTCGTTCTAAGCAAATAAGATGTAAACATGACAAACATCACATGCAAATCATAAAGTGACATGATATGGCCAATATCATCTTGCGCCTTTGATCTCCATCTTCGAGGCGCGGCATGATCACCTTCGTCACCGGCATGACACCATGATCTCCATCATCGTGTCTTCATGAAGTTGTCTCGCCAACTATTACTTCTACTACTATGGCTAATGGTTAGCAATAAAGTAAAGTAATTACATGGCGTTTTCATTGACACGCAGGTCATACAATAAATTAAGACAACTCCTATGGCTCCTGCTGGTTGTCATACTCATCGACATGCAAGTCGTGATTCCTATTACAAGAACATGATCAATTTCATACATCACATATATCATTCATCATATCCTTTTGGCCATATCACATCACATAGCATACCCTGCAAAAACAAGTTAGACGTCCTCTAATTGTTGTTGCATGTTTTACGTGGCTGCTATGGGTTTCTGGCAAGAACATTTCTTACCTACGTAAAAGCCACAAGGGTGATATGCCAATTTCTATTTACCCTTCATAAGGACCCTCTTCATCGAATCCGATCCGACTAAAGTGGGAGAGACAGACACCCGCTAGCCACCTTATGCATCAAGTGCATGTCAGTCGGTGGAACCCGTCTCACGTAAGTGTACGTGTAAGGTCGGTCCGGGCCGCTTCATCCCACAATGCCCGCCGAATCAAGATAAGACTAGTAACAGCAAGAAAATTGGACAAATCATCGCCCACAACTACTTTGTGTTCTACTCGTGCATAGAATCTACGCATAGACCTAGCTCATGATGCCACTGTTGGGGAACGTAGCAATAATTCAAAATTTTCCTACGTGTCACCAAGATCAATCTAGGAGATGATAGCAACGAGAGAGAGGGAGTGCATCTTCATACCCTTGAAGATCGCTAAGCGGAAGCGTTACAAGAACGCGGTTGATGGAGTCATACTCGCGGCGATTCAAATCGCGGAAGATCCGATCTAGCGCCGAACGGACGGCGCCTCCGCGTTCAACACACGTACAGCCCGGGGACGTCTCCTCCTTCTTGATCCAGCAAGGGGAGAGGAGAAGTTGAGGGAGAACTCCGACAGCACGACGGCGTGGTGGTGGTGGAGCTCGTGGTTCTCCAGCAGGGCTTCGCCAAGCACTACGGAGGAGGAAGAGATGTATGAGGAGGGAGGGGCTGCGCCAAGGGAAGGGTGTGGCTGCCCTCCCACCCCCTCACTATATATAGGGGGAAGGGGAGAGGGGGCCGACCCCTCTAGATGGATCTAGAGGAGGGGCGGCGGCCAGGGGAAACCCTAGATGGGTTTGGGCGCCCCACCCCCTAGGAAACTTGCCCCCCAAGCCGGGAGGGGCGGCTGCCCTAGGGGTGGTGCCCCCACCTCTCCATGTTACGTGAGAGGGGTTGGGAGGGGCGCACAGCCCCTTACTGGGCTGGTTTGCCCCTTCCCCTTGGCCCATAAGGCCCCCCAACGCTTGCCGGGTCCTCCGAAACCCCTTTCGGACATGCTGGCCATAGCCTGGTACCCCCGGAACACTTCTGGACTCCAATACCCTTCGTCCAATATACCGATCTTCACCTCCGGACCATTCCGAAGCTCCTCGTCATGTCCGGGATCTCATCCAGGACTCCGAACAACCTTCGGTAACCACATACTATTCCCATTACAACTCTAGCGTCACCGAACCTTAAGTGTGTAGACCCTACGGGTTCGGGAACCATGCAGACATGACCGAGACGTTCTCCGGCCAATAACCAACAGCGGGATCTGGATACCCATGTTGGCTCCCACATGTTCCACGATGATCTCATCGGATGAACCACAATGTCGGGGATTCAATCAACCCCGTATACAATTCCTGTAGCGACCCGACCTCAGACGGTCAAGTCTCTGTGCTTAAGTGTCATCCCTGGATCGGTATGCTGACACACACAGTACTCGAGGATTTATAACAGAGGTAAAGCACATGTATAAAATAACGTAAATACTATTACCTCAATCCAAATAGCGGAAGTAACAAGGTTGTGGATTCCCATCAACAGCAACGGCAAAGTTGAGTGTAGAAATCGTAACCCTAACATATCACTTACTTGTCGTAAGATTCCTGCAACATGAGACGTTGCAGCCACAAAGGGTCAGTACATTGAATGTACTGGCAAATTCACACCATAGAGAAATGATGAACAAAGGCTATCACTACATGCATATATGGCTGGTGGAAAAGCTCTATGGTTATAATGTTTTTGCGAAAAGCCAATTTTTCCCTACTGTAAAGGAATAAATTTTATTTAACTATCATGGTGGTTGTTAAACATTGAGAATGGTTGACAGCATTCTCAATCCCAATTAAGTATCATCATCAAAACCCAACAAAATTAATTAAAGTAACGTGATGAGATCAATATGATAATCGAAGAACTAGATACTCAAGATGTCCATAACCGGGGACACGGCTAATCATGATTAGTTTGTACACTCTGTAGAGGTTTGCGCACTTTTCCCCACAAGACTCGATCTCCTCCGTTGGATTTCTCGCACTACTTGGTGTTTGAGAAACGGATGATTGAGACACAGTCTTTCAGAAGCATTTACTCTCTACTCCGGGCAGACCGTTACACCTACAATCCCCCTACATCTGCTAGTCCACCTCTTCAAGAGCTCACACAACTTACTCAACTATGCCAGAGCCCATAATGGCTTGTGGCTGCACACGGAAGTTTCTAGCATGAATAATCTCATGATCCCTTTGAACCTAGGTGGCGGTCCAAAAGAAAAACAGGCAATCCTGGAATACCCAGGTACCTCAATCCACCCAGATGTGAGTTTTAGTTGCCACCTTAAGGTTAACCATTAATTAACAATCTCACATCTGTCATGGTAACACTCAAACCCAATCCACGTCTACTAGCATAGCATAGTAATATGAGCAACGTAGAAGTAACTCCCAAGGGTTTGATAATAAACAGGGCAATAGGTACTACCTCATCTACTTCCCAATACCCACAATTTAATTAGATCCTAATCATGCAATGTTTGAGGATTGATCTAATGCAATAAAACTGGGTAGTAAAGAGGTATGATCAAAGTGTGAACTTGCCTGCAATGTTGATGAAGATGATTCGCACTCATAACTCTTGATAGTTCTACTTGTCACACTCCGTTTCAATCTATCGTAAGCAAGCAATAGTAACCACACATAAGCAATCACTCAAAAGATCAGAAAGAACGAAGAAGACGATTCAGAAAACATCAAAACCAAGCAAATAACTCTTGCAACATAAAACACTTTCTAACAGTACCAAAATTATATGAATTTGGCCTTATCAGAAAGTTTAGGTCAAGAGCTTCGATTAGCAAAAAGAATCAACTCAAACGGAGCTACGAAACTCAAGTTACGATCAAACGAAGTTTGAATTCAAATCTGATCTAATTCAAATTTTAAGATTTCAAAAACATGTTTGGGTTGGATTACTGGATAGAGGGGATCATAACGAAGAATTTGGCGTTGGTTTCATTGGATTTGGACAAACGAGCAAAAAGTTGTGGGTGTTTGAAAACCAGGGGCTATACTGCAATTAAAATACTTACAAACGGGTCCCTGGCCACAAAAACAAATCTAATATATGAACGTTCGCTGCCGAGGCTTATATAGCGAAAACATCCACTGCCAACGCTAAACGAACGAACGTTCGTTAGCTAAACATACCGGTTGAAATAAAAAAAACGAAACCTAGATCTAATCCGGACCGTCTAACCTAGATCTAACGGATGAGGGAGGAGTTGGGAGGTACCGCAGCGGTGGAGGTCGACGTCGCCGGAGAAGGAGGCCGCGGCGGCTCGGGCATCGAGGGGACAGCTGCTCCGGTGGTCCTCCGGCATGGCAGAGGGGTCAGGGAGAAGCGGCGCGACGAGGGGACTCCGAAGGTGGTGGTGGCGTCGAGCGTAGGCGGCGGTGGAGTGCGGTGCAACGGCGACGGATCTCGTCGGAGCTCGGACTCCGGCGAGGGTGTGCGGGACGTGGGGAGGTGAGGGTGGCTGCGGTTTGAGGGAAAAAGAGGCCGGGGTCAGGGCTTTATAGGAGGCGAGGCTTCGGCAAGGGGCAGGGCGAGGGGACGGTGGCCCTTTCGGACACGGCGGCGGCCGGCGAGTCGTGCTGGAGACGGACTCCAGTCGCGAGGTTGGGGACGGACCCGACAGGTGGGTCCCACCTGTCGGCGGCAGAGAGAGGCGGCGACCGATCGGGGCTGCGAGCGGGCGAGCGAGCGTAAGGCGGTTCGCGTGCGGGGAGCTGCTGGGCTGCGGCTGGCCTGGCCCGGTTGGCTGGGCCGGCCCAGTTTGGCGGAGGGAGAGAGAGGGGAGAGAGAGCAGTGCTGGGCTTCGGCCTGGCACTGTTCGAAGAGTTTTTTTAAACATTTACCAGACAAAGAAAAATAATAATAACGAAATAAATAGAACTATTACATAGGCATATAATATATCAAAATTTTCAGAAAAAGATTTCCTACAGCATGGGCATTTTTCTAGCATTAAATAAAATCCACACAAATTCAAATAAATCAAAGAGTGCTACTGCTCTACTAAAATCCAATAAAAATCATTTTAAAAATACCAAAATGATTTCAAATTTATTTATCTCCAATTTTCTGATGTAGGGAATCATGTTACCCTATTTTCCATGTATTTTATTTTTGGAGAAAAATAATTTGAATAAAACCCAAATAACTCCAAATTAAAAATAATTCCCAAAAGGACTTTGAATTTGATCCTTTGAAACTCCCAACTCATATTTCATATATTATGAAGAAGTCATTTTATCTTCTCTCGTGAAAATCATTGAGTTGCATAAAGTTTCAGAATTGGAAACATTTTCAAATGAAATTCAAATATTTTCAACACCCCTTGTCATTTAAATAAATGGAAGAAGTCATGTCATCTTCTCTCCAGGGTTTTGCGATGAAAAGAATTTGAATTCATGGAGATCATAAAAGCAAAATGAAAGTTTGGGAAAGTCCTTTTACTCCCTCTCATTTAACTTTCAAATTTTTTCGAATTTTCACTCAACTACACACAATCAATCAAACAATCAATCAAATCTATCTATTTATTATAACATTCCAAAATTTAGAATTTTGGGATGTTACAATTCCCTTTGTCTATCGGTATGTTACTTGCCCAAGATTCCATCGTCGGTATCCCAATACCTCGTTCAATCTCGTTACCGGTAAGTCTCTTTACTCATTCCGTAACGGATGATCCCGTGGCTAACTCATTAGTCACATTGAGCTCATTATGATGATGCATTACCGAGTGGGCCCAGAGATACCTCTCCGTCATACGGAGTGACAAATCCCAGTCTCGATTCGTGCCAACCCAACAGACACTTTCGGAGATACCTGTAGTGCACCTTTATAGCCACCGAGTTACGTTGTGACGTTTGGTACACCCAAAGCATTCCTACGGTATCTGGGAGTTGCACAATCTCATGGTCTAAGGAAATGATACTTGACATTAGAAAAGCTCTAGCAAACAAACTACACGATCTTGTGCTATGCTTAGGATTGGGTCTTGTCCATCACATCATTCTCCCAATGATGTGATCCCGTTATCAACGACATCCAATGTCCATGGCCAGGAAACCATGACCATCTATTGATCAACGAGCTAGTCACTAGGGACATGTTGTGGTCTATGTATTCACACATGTATCACGGTTTCCGGTCAATACAATTATAGCATGAACAATAGACAATTATCATGAACAAGGAAATATAATAATAACCATTTTATTATTGCCTCTAGGGCATATTTCCAACAACTTTTTCACATAAGCATCACAACCCCAAACTTTAAGAAACGACAGCTTAGGTTTCTTGCCAAACCATAGTTCATACGGTGTCGTGTCAATGGATTTAGACGGTGCCCTATTTAACGTGAATGTAGCTGTCTCTAATGCATAACCCCAAAACGATAGTGGTAAATCGGTAAGAGACATCATAGATTGCACTATATCCAATAAAGTACAGTTATGACGTTCGGACACACCATTATGCTGTGGTGTTTCAGGTGGCATGAGTTTGTGAAACTATTCCACATTGTTTTAATTGAAGGCCAAACTCGTAACTCAAAATTCGCCTCTGCGATCAGATCATAGAAACTTTATTTTCTTGTTATGATGATTCTGTACTTCACTCTGAAATTCTTTGAACTCTTCAAATGTTTCAGACTTGTGTTTTATCAAGTAGATATACCCATATCTGCTCAAATCATCTGTGAAGGTAAGAAAATAACGATACCCACTGTGAGCCTCAACACTCATCGGACCACATACATCGGTATGTATTATTTCCAATAAGTCAGTGGCTTGCTCTATTGTTCCGCAGAACGGAGTCTTAGTCATCTTGCCCATGAGGCATGGTTCGCAAGCATCAAATGATTCATAATCAAGTGATTCCAAAAGTCCATCCGCATGGAGTTTCTTCATGCGCTTTACACCAATATGACCTAAACGGCAGTGCCACAAGTATGTTGCACTATCATTATCAACTTTGCATCTTTTGGCATCAATATTATGTGTATCACTACGATCGAGATTCAATAAACCATTTATATTAAGTGTATGACCATAGAAGATTTTATTCACGTAAACGGAACAACAATTATTCTTTGACTTAAATGAATAACCGTATTGCAATAAACATGATCCAATCATATTCATGCTGAACGCAAACACCAAATAACATTTATTTTAGTTCAACACTAATCCCGAAGGTAAAGGGAGTGTGCGATGGTGATCTTATCAACCTTGGAATCACTTCCAACACACATCATCACCTCACCTTTAACTAGTCTCTGTTTATTTTGCAACTCCCGTTTTGAGTTACTACTCTTAGTAACTGAACCAGTATCAAATACCAAGGGGTTGCTATAAACACTAGTAAAGTATACATCAATAACATGTATATCAAATATACCTTTGTTCACTCCATCCTTCTTATCCGCCAAGTATCTAGGGCAGTTCCACTTCAAGTGACCGTTCCCTTTGCAGTGGAAGCACTCAGTTTCAGGCTTAGGTCTAGCTTTGGGCTTCTTCAGTGGAGTGGCAACTTGCTTGCCATTCTTCTTGAAGTTCCCTTTCTTTCCCTTGCCCTTTTACTTGAAACTAGTGGTCTTGTCAACCATCAACACTTGACGCCTTTTCTTGATTTCTACCTTCGCCGATTTCAGCATCGCGAAGAGCTTGGGAATCATTTCCGTTATCCCTTGCATATTATAGTTCATCACGAAGTTCTAGTAACTTGGTGATAGTGGCTAGAGAACTCTATCAATCACTATCTTATCTGGAAGATTAACTCCCACTTGTTTCAAGTGATTGTAGTACTCAGACATTCTGAGCACATGCTCACTGGTTGAGCTATTCTCCTCCATCTTGTAGGCAAAATACTTGTCAGAGGTCTCATACCTCTTAACACGGGCATGAGTCTGAAATACCAATTTCAGCTCTTGGAACATCTCATATGCTCCGTGGTGTTCAAAACATTTTTTGAAGTCCCGGTTGAAAGAACATGCGGTGCCCCCATGTTTGGTTTTGGTAATTGATGACAATCTCTATGGACTAATGGTTGCCTTGAGTTATATTTGAAGGATTTGTCCATAGGCATTTCTTGAAGTCCATGTGTTGGTTTCAAGGAGTTTATGTGGTGACCAAGGTGTTATTAAGGAATTATCCAAAGATTGGTCATGTGAGAGTAGAGCTTATTGCAAGCATGTCTTGAAGAAGAAGATTGTGTGATCATTCATGTTTACCTTCAAGACATCATCCAAATGAAGAGAGTTGGAAAGAGTCAAGGTTGATCAAGACTAAGTCAAGAGTGAATCAAGTTGATCAACACACAAAGCGCACAAGATGTACCAAGAGGGATCAAGCGATCCCATGGTGTGGTAAGCATTGTCGATTACGCTTTGTGTACTAACCCATGATCTTCGTGAGAGTTCTTTGTGGGGTTAGGTTGCGGTGTGCAAGTTCAAGTGAAGCATCATGAAGAGATCAAATGCTTGAAGCTTGCCGTCCATTGTGGCGACAATGGACTTGTGAAGATGTTGCGGTGTGCAAGTTCAAGTGAAGCATCATGAAGAGATCAAATGCTTGAAGCTTGCCGTCCATTGTGGTGACAATGGACTTGTGAAGATGTGCGGAAGAGTGGCTCACCCATAGTGGAGTATGGGGGAGCAATCAACTAGTCTTCATCGAGCCAACACAACCAAGAAAGGTGGTCCAACTTGAGGAAGTTAAGATCGTCATCATCTAGCTCAAGTGGACCATGTGCAAGGCAAAGGTTTGCTCTTGATAGGTTTTCTATTTTACCGGTCTCATGATGGTAGTTGGGAGACCGGGTTATAGGATCGATTGCCGTACTATCAAGGGGGGCTCTCGATGAGTAGCTTGATCGTATTGTTCATAGAGAGCTCAAACCATTGCATCCTTGCATCATCTTTGTTGGTTCTTGTTTGGTTCTTCTCTTTGTGAGTTTTGGAGCTTATGGTCATCTTGATGACAAGCTCGAGTTCATCGAAAACGGAGTTCACTCGCATCTTCTATGATGTTTTCGATGTTGGAGGTTATGCCGGTTCTTCTCGGTTGGAGGTTTCACTCCTCTATTTGTTGGCATACCTCCCCTGCCTCTTCTTTGATGCTACTCGTCTTTCTCAATCCAACAAGCTTGAGTTTGCTCAATTCGGAGCTCATATGCAGAAGTTATGGCAGTTTTGGTTTCCTAGCGGTAGTACCGCGGGCCGGAGCGGTAGTACTGCTTGGGTGCTACAAGCGGTAGTACCGCTCCAGAGCTGTAGTACCGCTGGTGGCCCCAGCCGTAGTACCGCTATGGTCTCGTGCTAGTACCGCCTCGATTCGAGGGGTCTTTTTCGTGTCGGGTTTTACGGTACTGGCCACGGCAGTGGGGGCCGTTGTACCGCTCGTATGCGGTAGTACCGCCCTGCCACCGCGGTAGTACCGCTCTGGGCCCAGCGGTAGTACCGCGAAGGGGAGCGGTAGTACCGCTTATAGGGGCAAGCGGTAGTACCGCTGGCCAAGCGGTAGTACCGCTCTCTGCGGGGCTGAAGTGGGGGTAACGGTTGGATTGTTCCCCCCACTATATAATGGGGTCTTCTTCCCCATTCTACTTCATCTCTTGAGCTCGTGTTCTTCCCCCATTGTTGACCTTCTTCGAGCTTGCTAACTCTCAATCCCTCCATGGATTCTTGCTAGTTTTTGAGGGAAAAGAGAGAGGAGATCTAGATCCACATTTCCACCAATCACTTTCTCCTCTTTGTGAGGGGAACCCCTTGGATCTAGATCTTGGAGTTCTTGGTGTTCTCCTTCTTGTTCTTCTTCTCATTTTCCTCCCTAGCATTAGTTGCTTCAGTGGGATTTGAGAGAGAAGGACTTGGGCACTCCGTGTGCCCTTGCCATTGCATTTGGTGCATCGGTTTGAGTTCTCCACGGTGATACGTGGAAGTTACAAGTTGAGAAGCTTATTACTCTTGGGTGCTTGGTGCCCTTGAGCTTGTTCCTCTTGGGTGCTTGGGCGCCCTAGACGGTTGGTGGTGTTCGGAGCTCAATCATTGTGGTGTAAAGCTCCGGGCAAGCGTCGGGGTCTCCAATTAGGTTGTGGAGATCGCCCCGAGCAATTTGACGGGTACCGGTGACCGCCCCCAAGGGTTGCCAAAGTGTACGGGTTCGGTGACCGCCCCCAAGGATTGCCATTTGTACGGGTTCGGTGACCGCCCTCAAGGGTCCCTTAGTGGAATCACGGCATCTTGCATTGTGCGAGGGCGTGAGGAGATTACGGTGGCCCTAGTGGCTTCTTGGGGAGCATTGTGCCTCCACACCTCTCCAAATGGAGATTAGCATCCGCAAGGGTGTGAACTTCAGGATACATCGTCGTCTCCGCGTGCCTCGGTTATCTCTTACCCGAACCCTTTACTTATGCACTTTACTTTGTGATAGCCTTATTGTTTCTTGTCATATATCTTGCTATCACTTAGTTGTTTATCTTGCTTAGCATAAGTTGTTGGTGCACATAGGTGAGCCTAGTTGTTGTAGGTTTTGTGCTTGTCATTGACCGCTAGGTTTATGCCGCATTTGTTCAAGCCTAAACCGTAATTATTTTAAAGCGCCTATTCACCCCCCTCTAGGCGACATCCACGATCTTTCACCGGTTCTAAGCCGTAAAGCATTGTGCACTAAACTATCAAGTAGTCATCATACCGAGCTTTGTCAAACGTTCATAACGTCTGCATCTGCTCCTGCAATAGGTCAAGTAGAGGCATACTAGGGACACTCTGTTTGTCTATGTATCCACACATGTACTAAGTTTTCGGTTAATACAATTCTAGCATGAATAATAAACATTTATCATGATATAAGGAAATGTAAATAACAACTTCATTATTGCCTCGAGGGCATATTTCCTTCAACTCCGACTCGGACTATGCCGGTGACAAGGTTGATAGAAAGTCCACTTCGGGTACATGTCAATTTCTCGATAGATCTCTTGTGTCTTGGTCCTCCAAGAAACAAAACTTGGTATCCTTATCCACCGCCGAAGCGGAATACATTGCCGCGGGTTCATGTTGTGCTCAACTACTTTGGATGACCCAAACTCTTAAAGATTATGGGATATATGTGAAACATGTTCCATTGCTTTGTGACGATGAAAGTGCTATTAAGATTGCTCACAATCCCGTGCAACATTCTCGAACTAAGCATATTGAAGTTCTTCATCATTTCGTTTGAGATTATGTTGCTAAAGGAGACATTGATCTTAAGCATGTTCGTACCGATAAGCAATTGGCGGATATATTCACCAAACCGCTTGATGAGAAAGTATTTTGCCGTTTGAGATGTGAATTGAACATTATTGATGCCTCAAACTTGGAGTAGACACTCCATTTGGATACATGCAAGGCATGAGTCTTTGACTAATCCTTGATATTTCTCTTATGATGAGGATCATATGTGGATCTATACTTGTACCCTTGCATGCTATCTAACCCTTGTAGGTACTTGGATGAACCTAAATCTATGATATTGCAACTCACTCACATCTTGATCAATCTCTACATCACCAAGTCTCTACAATATGGTGGTTGAAGACAAGGAAGCATGAATCCTTTCAATATATCCTTTGACAAATTCTTTATATTGGAATCAAACTTCATGATTGTCACTTTCGATACACAAGTGCTCTTCCTTGCACGACTAACCCATGAAGGTAGATGAACTCAAACTCCAAGTGGTGCTCCAAACTATTGATGAGCTACATCAACCTTGAGCATCCTACACAAGTTCAACTACATGATCAAGATCAACACCACCACCCAAGGTATGTCATTCCATCTTAGAGAAGCTTTACCCCAAGTCATGGGTCAAAGCAGCTCAACAAGATGTGAATACATCAAAATGCTTAAACGGAAAATGACAACTCCATTTTGAGCTTAAACGATGAGTATGACCTACGATCAAGTATTCTCACTTGACTCCTCAGTCAATATACTCTAACATACACTAATGGAATCAGGATCTTTGCCGTCAGTCAGGTCTTTGCCGTCCGCTAGCTGACGGCAAAGACCTTCTTTGCCGTCAGCTCAATAGAAGCTGACGGCAAAGATTTGGCTGACGTCAGCCGTCAGCCAAGTCATTGCCGTCCGCCAACAGACGACATATAGTCTTTGCCGTCCGCTAGCGGACGGAAAAGAATGAGGGTGGCCCACTACCGAGAACCACCTAACGGACACTGTCTTTGCCGTCCGCTAGCGGACGGCAAAGAAAGTGGCCAAGCTAACGTCTGATATCTAGGATCTTTGTCGTCTGCTGGCGGACGGCAAAGAACCGTGCCCTAACTAAAATCCATATCGACGCCCGCCCGCCCGCACTCCACATCTGTCCCCTCTCTCTCTCCGCCCGCGCCCGAGCCGCCGCCGCCCCGCACCATCCCACCCCCGTGCCGCCGCCGCCCCGCGCCACCCCCGTCACCGCACCGCCCCAGCAGCCCCGGTGACCCCCTTCCCCGCCCCGCGCCATCCCCGTCGTCGCGTCGCGCCGCCCCGTGCCCGAGCCGCCGCCACCCCACGCCACCCACGTTGCCGCGACACCCCTCCTCCACCCCGGCGGCCCCGGCGCCCCTCTGCTCCACCATCGCGGCCGCCCCGCCGCTCCGGCGCTCCCTCCTCCACCCGGCGGCCCCGGCGCCCCTCTGCTCCACCACCGCGACCTCCCTGCTGCTCCGGCGCCCCCTCCTCCACCCGGCCGCCCCGGCGCCCCTCTCCTCCACCACCGCGGCCGCCCCACCCCTCCGGCGCCCCCTCCTCCACCCGGTGAGACTTCTTGTATTTTTTTTCTGTTTTTGTTTCTGTATTTTAAGTTTAGTTTAGGTTTATTTTAGGTTTGGTTTAGTTTAGGTTTAGAGCATAGATAGCATCTTCTCTACTATAATTGTGTATAATCTCAATTCTCACTAGTATTTGTGATAAATGAATTCAAATGCATTTCCAATAGAGAATGTAATACACATATCTAGTGAACTGTAAACGAAAGTTATCCACAGACTCCTTGAAGGGGTTTTATAAAAGATTATGAAACTAATAGTGAGAAGAGCAAAAGCTTTCCTCAAATTCCTTTGCATATATTAAAATTCATCAATTAGCAACACTCGAATTAGTTTAATTTGAGAAAACAACAAGGCATGCACCGTCTTTTTCTTTTCTTTTTTGCGGAAAGGCAAACTATACATTCTGATTTGCATACAAAGTAAATTGATTTTACGACACTACACCCTTAGTTTCTGATTTGAGGTTTGTTTGTTTGCTTGGTGTGTGGCACCTAGAGCCACCTAAATATGGTGCAACTATGATTTGTTGCCACAAGTATTCTAATGTGATCACACTAGAAGGAACTTGGCTCTATGTGATCACAAGTGCATTGCTTTTTTTTCTCAGTTTTCTTTCATGTCTAGAAACTTGGCTCTATGTTTATAGATATGCTTCTAGCTAGATACTAATTGGTCTCTTCTGCTGCTTATTAGAGATGGGGGGAGGCCGTCACCGCAGGCTCCGCTCTGCCACACCGGAGTACGAGTTGGATGCTTTCGAGTTCTTCAGTATCATACTTGGGACTTCCTCCAAGAGGCAGGTATATAAAAGGAGAGATCTCCCCTTCACCCATCTCATTATGATAACTCTGCTGTTTGCTACATCACTCCTTGTCCCAAACTACAGAGGCTGCCTGACACTTTTATGAACATGCTGGGTGAAGATCCGCCAAATAATGTGAAGCTGCGACAGGCCGGCAGTGGGTTTTGCAGGCTGTGGGACGTGGAGTTGGCGATCAAGGAGGGCCACATGTACCTGTGTCATGGCTGGGAGAAGTTCTACCGTGCCTACGACCTGCGGCTGGGGTACTTCCTTCTCTTTAGGTACGACGACGACGCCACCATGCTCATCGTGAAGGTGTTCAACGCGACTATGTGTCGCATGCGCTACACTGACGATGATGATGCCAGTACGTTCTGCCTCTTCTTATTCCTCTACATTTGGCTTTGTCACGCATCGATTGTTAACGGTCATTAATTGTTGCATTTGGACAGGCAATGGGAGCAGCAGCAGCAACACTGGCTACAGCCAAAGCAGTAGCGATTCTGGCTGTAGCAAAAGCAACATCGATTCTGGCTGTAGCAAAAGCAGCAGCGATTCTGGCTGCAGCAAAGACAACAAGGAGGATGATCCGGACTGGAGTGGGGAAGAAGAGGAGCAGAGTGGGCATCGGGCTGAGGATGACATAGCGATGGTGGTGGCTGACCAAGGGCAAGAGATGGTGGTGGCTGACCATGGGCAAGAGATGGCGGTGGCTGAAAATGACCTAGCGATGGTCGTGCCTGTCCTGCCTGAAGATGGCCTCGCGATGGTGGTGGTGCCTGACAATGACCTCGCGCCGGTGGTGGCGCCGGCGATCCCACAGCTGGGCGACATGACCACGCCAATTGTGGTAGAAGACTACATCCCACTGCCTCCACCGCCTCGCCGCTCTTGGCGCATCAGGCTGAGGAAGGAGAAGGAGAAGAACAATGAGAACTGAACTATGTCAGGTATGTCAGATCTCCAAAATGATCTATATATACTTAGCTTTGTTTCCTCCGAAATGACATAAGTTAGCTCTAAGTTAGCTCTAATATGCTTAGTTACCTATGTTAGCTCTAATATGCTTAGTTACATATGTTAGCTCTAATATGCTAAGTTATCTCTACTATGCTTAGTTTCCTATAGGTTAGCTCCAAAATTACTTCTGTTAGCACAAAATGACCAAGTTTACATAATAAGCTTATATTCTTCTTCTTCTTCTTCTTCTAGTCTTCTTCTTCTTCTTCTTCTTCTTCTTCTTCTTCTAGTGTACTTCTTCTAGTCTTCTTCTAGTGTTCTTCTTCTAGTGTTCTTCTTCTTCTTCTTCTTCATTTTACTTAAGTATGCTTACTTCTTATAGTCTTCTTCTTCTTCATTTCCTTCTTCTTTTTCTAACATCTTGTTTACCATTTTGCAGATTTGATTTAATTCACGGAAGCTTGCATGGATGGAGTGCTTCTTTTCCATTTGTGCTTTTATTTTGTATCAATGAACTTGCATGGTTGGAACTTGTTATATGGATGGATGGATAACGGTGTTGGATGAACAATGTGAAACTTTTGTAATATGTAAGGATGGAACTTTATATGTGTTGGTTATGTATGTATATATGATGAAACTTGTGTGTTGGATATGCTTGTTGTGTATATATGTATATCTGTGTATATCTGTGAATTGCTGTCAAATTGAATGAATTAAATTAAAAACAGGGCTGTACAGGCTCTTTGCCGTCAGCTAGCTGACGCCAAAGTTCTTTGCCATCAGCTAGCTGACGGCAAACATACCACGTGGCAGCTACCTGTGGTTCCTGGGACTGGCATGTTTGAGCACTTTGCCGTCTGCCAGCGGACGACAAAGACCTTAGCCTCTTTGCCGTCCGCTGGCTGACGGCAAAGCACGCCATTAACCCCTAACGGCTCTCACCCCACCTCACTGCCGTCCACGATCTTTGTCGTCTGCTGGCCACCAACGGCGGACGACACAATCCTTTGCCGTCCGTTTGCAGGAAGCGGACGGCAAAGAAGGCCTTTGCTGGCACGTGTTCGGACGGACAGTTTGCCGTCTGCTGGCGGACGGCAAAGAAGTTTGCCGTCCGTGATCCATGCCTTTGCCGTCCGCCATGGCGGACGTCAAAGAAGCTGATTCCAGTAGTGATAGGTGACTTTGTCGCCGACCAATTCTAGATGAAGTTCTCTAGTGTTTTTCTGAGTTCCTGCATTTGTCTCTTGCATGTTTGTTTCCCTTTTCCCTTTTATCAAAATAAACTTCATCTAGATTTCTTTTCTTTTCTTTGTTATGTTCTACATTCCTTGCATCCAATCCATTGCAAATCCTTCAGTTAATTCCTTGCAAATCTTTGTGAAATCTTATTTGCCTAAGTGAGCTGAGATGACAATTGTTTTCTCTCTAAGTTGAATTCGGCCTCACCGGTTTGTTTATTTCGGCTAAACCGAAACAACTCGGTGCCACCGAAGCAAAAGACTCGGTGTTACCGATTTCAATGCTGAGAAAACACTTTGCCATTTGCATCCTGCATATTTGTTCTAGCTCCACTCAATGATTCTTGTCCTCTACCAGCATCTTATATTACATGTTGCTTTGTAATGTGACTCAAGGACCAAACCTACTTGACTCATGCACCAGAACATCCCTTCTTGAAAATTGATGTCAAAGGGGGAGAGAGAGCACATCAAAGCTTATCATATAAGAGAGAATGCACACCTTAAGCTTCTCTAGATGCCTATTATCCGTAGAGGAGAGAAGTCACATGTCTTCAAGAGGGGAAAGACATGTTAGTATGTGTTATGATTGATTTTGCTCTGATTTTCTTTTGTCCTATCTTCTCCCATTATCCAATATAAGATTCAGGGGGAGAAAGACATCTAAGGAAAGGAAATCTTCGTTCATTGCATATCTTTACTCTTTGGGGACATTTCTATATCCAATAGAGTACTTAGTACTCACTCTCTACATGTCATCCCAATCTTTGTTCAGTAGGTGTTCGTGTGTTATCTAACCTTGTTTACTCAGGTTCATCTCTTCGAAAGCTAGCTCAAGACCACAAGGTAAGGATATGCATCACATTCATGTGCATGATGATTTCTTGCTACTGTACATATTGTTTGCAAGAAGGAATCATGAACATGGAGGTACATTTCCTACAGTCACACCATTTGCTCTGATGCATATAACCAAGATACATGTAACTCATTGCTTGCTCTGTCATGCTTACGCATTCACAGGCTCTTACATTCCATATTTACATGATTGATGATACGTCTCCAATGTATCTATAATTTTTGATTGTTCCATGCTATTATATTATCAACCTTGGATGTTTTATATGCATTTAGATGCTATTTTATATGATTCTTGGGACTAACCTATTAACCTAGAACCCAGTGCCAGTTTCTGTTTTTTTCCTTGTTTTTGAGTATCACAGAAAAGGAAAACCAAACGGAGTCCAATTGAGCTGAAATTGGACGGAGATCATTTTTGGACCAGAAGAAGCCCACGGAGTACCGAAAGTGGGCCAGAAGAGTCCCGAGGCCACCACGAGGGTGGCAGGCACGCCCTACCCCCTGGGCGCGCCCCCTGCCTCGTGGCCGCCTCAGGGACCCCCTGACTTGTTCCCGACTCCAACACCTCTTATATAACCCCAAACTTCCAGAAAGAAACCTAGATCGGGAGTTCCGCCGCCGCAAGCCTCTATAGCCACCAAAAACCAATCGGGGCCCTGTTCCGGCACCCTGCCGGAGGGGGGATCCATCACCGGTGGCCATTTTCATCATCCCAACGCTCTCCATGACGAGGAGGGAGTAGTTCACCCTCGGGGCTGAGGGTATGTACCAGTAGCTATGTGTTTGATCTCTCTCTCTCTCTCTCTCTCTCTCTCTCTCGTGTTCTTGAGGTGGTACGATCTTGATGTATCGCGAGCTTTGCTATTGTAGTTGGATCTTATGATGTTTCTCCCCCTCTACTCTCTTGTAATGGATTGAGTTTTCCCTTTGAAGTTATCTTATCGGATTGAGTCTTTAAGGATTTGAGAACACTTGATGTATGTCTTGCATGTGCTTATCTATGGTGACAATGGGATATCACGTGATTCACTTGATGTATGTTTTGGTGATCAACTTGCGGGTTCCGTGACCTCGTGAACTTATGCATAGGGGTTGGCACACGTTTTCGTCTTGACTCTCCGGTAGAAACTTTGGGGCACTCTTTGAAGTTCTTTGTGTTGGTTGAATAGATGAATCGGAGATTGTGTGATGCGTATCGTATAATCATACCCACAGATACTTGAGGTGACATTGGAGTATCTAGGTGACATTAGGGTTTTGGTTGATTTTTATCTTAAGGTGTTATTCTAGTACAAACTCTTGAATAGATTGACCAGAAAGAATAACTTTGAGGTGGTTTCGTACCCTACCATAATCTCTTCGTTTGTACTCCGCTATTAATGACTTTGGAGTGACTCTTTGTTGCATGTTGAGGGATAGTTATATGATCCAGTTATGTTATTATTGTTGAGAGAACTTGCACTAGTGAAAGTATGAACCCTAGGCCTTGTTTCCTAGCATTGCAATACCGTTTATGCTCACTTTAATCACTTCCTACCTTGCTGTTTTAATATTTTCAGATTACAACTAGCCATACCTACCATCCATATTGCACTTGTATCACCATCTCTTCGCCGAACTAGTGCACCCATACAATTTACCATTGTATTGGGTGTGTTGGGGACGCAAGAGACTCTTTGTTATTTGGTTGCAGGGTTGCTTGAGAGAGACCATCTTCATCCTACACCTCCCACGGATTGATAAACCTTAGGTAATCCACTTGAGAGAAATTTGCTACTGTCCTACAAACCTCTGCACTTGGAGGCCCAACAACGTCTACAAGAAGAAGGTTGTGTAGTAGACATCAAGCAGTTTCTGGCGCCGTTACCGGGGAGGTTAGTGCTTGAAGGTATATCTTTAGATCTTGCAATCGAATCTTTTAGTTTCTTGTTTTATCACTAGTCTAGTCTATAAAAGAAAACTACAAAAAATGGAATTAAGATTGCCTCATATGCTTCATCTTTTTAATGTCTTTCGTGAAAATGATGGGAAGGAAAATTGTGCTCAAGTACTAGAAGAAGAATTACATAGAATGCTTTGCATAAAATATGTGAATGATGAGATTGATTGCAATGTTGTTAGTATGAATTCTTTGAATACCCATGATGCTAATGATATGCAAAGCCACAAGCTTGGGGATGCTATGTTTGATGAAGATGATATGTTTAGTCCCCCAAGTTTTGATGAGCAAATTTATTATGATGAAAGCATGCCTCCTATTTATGATAATTATTGTGATGGCACGTATGCTATAAAGAATAAAGATAACCATGAAACTTGTCATCATGATTTTAATTTTCAATTGGATTATGCTTCACATGATAGTTATTTTGTTGAGTTTTCTCCCACTATTCCTAATGAGAAGAAATTTGCTTATGTGGAGAGTAGTAAAATTTCTATGCAAGTAGATCATTGAAAGAATGCTTTATGTGCTGGTTATATTGTTTACTTCATTCATGATGCTACTGAAAATTATTATGAGGGAGGAACATATGCTTGTAGGAATTGCAATAATATCAAGTTTCCTCTCTATGTGCTTAAAGTTTTAAAGTTATGCTTGTTTTGCCTTCCTATGCCAGTTGATTATTGTTCCCATAAGTTTTTTGCTCACAAAATCCCTATGCATAGGAGGTGGGTTAGACTTAAATGTGCTAGTCATATTCTTCATGATGCTCTCTTTATGTTTCAATTCTTATGTTTTATGTGAGCATCATTGAAATCATCATGCCTAGCTAGGGGCGTTAAACGTTAGCGCTTGTTGGGAGGCAACCCAATTTTATTCTTGTTCTTTGCTTTTTGCTCCTGTTTAGTAATAAATAATCAATCTAGACTCTGGTTAGATGTGGTTTTATGTTTTAATTAGTGTTTGTGCCAAGTAGAACCTTTGGGAAGACTTGGGTGAAGTCTTTATGATCTTGCTGTAAGAAACAGAAACTTTAGCGCTCACGAGATTAGCTGCCATTTTTTACTGGAGAGTGATTTTAGGTTGATTCTTTTTTCAGATGATTAATATACACATTCCTCAGGTCCACCAATTTATTTCAGAATTTGTGGAGTTACAGAAGTATTCGAATGATACAGATTACTACAGACTGTTCTGTTTTTGACAGATTTTGTTTTCTATGTGTTGTTTGCTTATTTTGATGAATCTATGAGTATTATCGGAGGGTATGAACCATACAGAAGTTGGAATACAGCATATATTACACCAATATGAATTTAGAATGAGTTCACAACAGTACCTAAGTGGTGATTTATTTTCTTATACTAACGGAGCTTACGAGTATTCTGTTGAGTTTTGTGTTGTGAAGTTTTCATGTTTTGGGTAAAGATTCGATGGACTATGGAATAAGGAGTGGAAAGAGCCTAAGCTTGGGGATTCCCAAGGCACCCGAAGGTAATATTCAAGGACAACCAAGAGCCTAAGCTTGGGGATGCCCCGGATGGCATCCCCTCTTTCGTCTTCGTTCATCGGTAACTTTACTTGGAGCTATATTTTTATTCACCACATGATATGTGTTTTGCTTGGAGCGTCATTTTATTTTCTTTTGTTTTGCTTGATGTTTGAATAAAATACCAAGATATGAAATTCTTAAATGTTAGAGAGTCTTCACATAGTTACATAATTATTCAACTACTCATTGATCTTCACTTATATCTTTCGGAGTAGTTTGTCATTTGCTCTAGTGCTTCATTTATATCCTTTTAGAGCACGGCAGTGGTTTTATTTTGAAGAAATAGATGAATTCTCATGCTTCACTTATATTATTTTGAGAGTCTTAAACAGCATGGTAATTTGCTTAGGTTATGAATTTAGTCCTAATATGATAGGCATCCAAGATGGGTATAATAAAAACTTTCATATAAAGTGCATTGAATACTATGAGAAGTTTGATACTTGATGATTGCTTTGAGATATGAAGATGGTGATATTAGAGTCGTGCTGGTTGAGTAATTGTGAAATTGAGAAATACTTGTGTTGAGGTTTGCAAGTCCCGTAGCATGCACGTATGGTAACCGTTGTGTGACAAATTTGAAGCATGAGGTGTTCTTTGATTGCTTTCCTTATGAGTGGCGGTCGGGGACGAGCGATGGTCTTTTCCTACCAATCTATCCCCCTAGGAGCATGCGCGTAGTGCTTGGTTTTTGATGACTTGTAGATTTTTGCAATAAGTATGTGAGTTCTTTATGACTAATGTTGAGTCCATGGATTATACGCACTCTCACCCTTCCATCATTGCTAGCCTCTTCGGTACCGTGCATTGCCCTTTCTCACCTTGAGAGTTGGTGCAAACTTCACTGGTGCATCCAAACCCCATGATATGATACACTCTATCATACATAAACCTCCTTATATCTTCCTCAAAACAGCCACCATACCTACCTATTATGGCATTTCGATAGCCATTCCGAGATATATTGCCGTGCAACTTCCCACCGTTTCGTTTATTATGACACACTTCATCATTGTCACATTGCCTTGCATGATCATGTAGTTGACATCGTATTTGTGGCAAAGCCACCATGCATAATTTATCATACATGTCACTCTTGATTCATTGCCCATCCCGGTACACCACCGGAGGCATTCATATAGAGTCATACTTTGTTCTAGTATCGAGTTGTAATCTTTGAGTTGTAAATAAATAGAAGTGTGATGATCATCATTAATAGATCATTGTCCCAAAAAAAAGAAAGGCAAAAAAAAGTGGAAGGCCAAAAGAAAGGGAGGCCAATTAAAAAAAGGCCAAATAAAAAAATAAAAAGAAAAAAGGGACAATGCCACTATCCTTTTTCCACACTTGTGCTTCAAAGTAGCACCATGATCTTCATGATAGAGAGTCTCCTATGTTGTCACTTTCATATACTAGTGGGAATTTTTCATTATAGAACTTGGCTTGTATATTCCAGCAATGGGCTTCCTCAAATGCCCTAGGTCTTCGTGAGCAAGCAAGTTGGATGCACACCCACTTAGTTTCTTTTGTTGAGCTTTCATACATTTATAGCTCTAGTGCATCCGTTGCATGGCAATCCCTACTCCTCGCATTGACATCAATCGATGGGCATCTCCTTAGCCCGTTGATTAGCCGCGTCAATGTGAGACTTTCTCTTTTTTTGTCTTCTCCACACAAGCACCATCATTATATTCTATTCCACCCATAGTGCTATGTCCATGGCTCACGCTCATGTATTGTGTGAAAGTTGAAAAAGTTTCAGATTACTAAAGTATGAAACAATTGCTTGGCTTGTCATCGGGTTTGTGCATGATGAGAGCATTTTTGTGTGACGAAAATGAAGCATAGCCAAACTATATGATTTTGTAGGGATAAGCTTTCTTTGGCCATGTTATTTTGAGAAGACATAATTGCTTGGTTAGTATGCTTGAAGTATTATTATTTTTATGTCAATATTAAACTTTTGTCTTGAATCTTATGGATCTGAATATTCTTGCTACAATAAAGAAGATTACATTGATAAATATGTTAGGTAGCATTCCACATCAAAAATTCTGTTTTTATCATTTACCTACTCGAGGACGAGCAGGAATTAAGCTTGGGGATGCTTGATACGTCTCCAACGTATCTCTAATTTTTGATTGTTCCATGCTATCATATTATCAACCTTGGATGTTTTATATGCATTTATATGCTATTTTATATGATTTTTGGGACTAACTTATTAACCTAGAGCCCAGTGCTAGTTTCTGTTTTTTCCTTATTTTTGAGTATCGCAGAAAAGGAAAACCAAACGGAGTCCAATTGAGCTGAAATTTGACAGAGATCATTTTTGGACCAGAAGAAGCCCACGGAGTACCGGAAGTGGGCCAGAAGAGTCCCGAGGCCACCACGAGGGTGGGGGGCGCGCCCCCTGCCTCGTGGCCGCCTTGGGGACCCCCCTGACTTGTTCCCGACTCCAACACCTCTTATATAACCCCAAACTTCCAGAAAGAAACCTAGATCGGGAGTACCGCCGCCACAAGCCTTTGTAGCCACCAAAAACCAATCGGGACCCTATTCCGGCACCCTGCCGGAGGGGGGATCCATCACCGGTGGCCATCTTCATCATCCCGACGCTCTCCATGACGATGAGGGAGTAGTTCACCCTCGGGGCTGAGGGTATGTACCAGTAGCTATGTTTTGATCTCTCTCTCTCTCTCTCATGTTCTTGAGGTGGTACGATCTTGATGTATCGCGAGCTTTGCTATTATAGTTGGATCTTATGATGTTTCTCCCCCTCTACTCTCTTGTAATGGATTGAGTTTTCCCTTTGAAGTTATCTTATCGGATTGAGTCTTTAAGGATTTGAGAACACTTGATGTATGTCTAGCATGTGCTTATCTGTGGTGACAATGGGATATCACGTGATTCACTTGATGTATGTTTTGGTGATCAACTTGCGGGTTCCGTGACCTCGTGAACTTATGCATAGGGGTTGGCACACGTTTTCGTCTTGACTCTCCGGTAGAAACTTTGGGGCACTCTTTGAAGTTCTTTGTGTTGGTTGAATAGATGAATCGGAGATTGTGTGATGCATATCGTATAATCATACCCACGGATACTTGAGGTGACATTAGGGTTTTGGTTGATTTGTATCTTAAAGTGCTATTCCTTTTATCTTTACCTAAAGCTTTGATGTATGTTGCCATCAATTACCATAAAGGGGGAGACTGAAAGCACAAGTGCTCCCTGGGTGATTTTGGTAATTAATGTCAACATATCTCTTGTTGGACTAATATTTTTATTGAGTATATTTCAGATAAGTTCAACAGTGGAGTGGCATGGACAAGAGGATGTGGAACCCCTTCAAGATGCTAAGGACAAACATTGGCAAAATCTCAAGACTCTACATTTTTATTTTAGTGATCCAAGATCACATTGAGTCCATAGGAAAAGCCAATACTATTAAAAGGGGATGAGGTGTTGCTTAATGGCTTGCTTGCTCAAATTTCTTAGTGATATGCTCCAAAGCCCTCAACCACTTTCTCATTTCCACATATGTCCTAAACCTAAAGTTAAACTCGGCCCCACCGATTTGATCTATCCGGCGCCACCGAGTTCACTTGACATAGCCACTGCCAGAAACCCTAATCAATTCGGTCTCACCGATGGGATCTCGGTCTCACTGAGATGGGTTTGCAAACTCTCTGATTACCCGTTGCAATTATTTCGGTCCCACCGAAATATGCAATCGGTCCCACAGAGTTTTCTTAACCAACTCTCTGTTTGCTCATTACCAAAATCGGTCTCACTGAGTTTGTGTAATCGGTCAAACCGAGTTGAGGTTTTACCCTAACCCTCGCACATCGGTCCCACCGAGTTGATCATGTCGGTCCCACCGAAAATCCCAACGTTCACATTTTGAACTGAATCGGTCTGACCGAGTTTCACTATTCGGTCCCACCGAGTTTGGTAAATTGTGTGTAATGGTTAGATTTTGTGTGGAGGCTATATATACCCCTCCACCCTTACTCCATTTGTGGAGAGAGCCATCAGAACGTGCCTACATTTCCAGCATTTATTTTCTGAGAGAGAACCACCTACTCATGTGTTGAGACCAAGACATTCCAATCCAACCACAAGAATCTTGATCTCTAGCCTTTCCCAAGTTGCTTTCCACTCAAATCATCTTTCCACCATATCCAAATCTGTGAGAGAGAGTTGAGTGTTGGGGAGACTATCATTTGAAGCAGAGCAAGGAGTTCATCATCAACACACCATCTATTACCTTTTGGAGAGTGGTGTCTCCTAGATTGGTTAGGTGTCACTTGGGAGCCTCCGTCAAGATTGTGAAGGAAATATGCCCTAGAGGCAATAATAAAGTTATTATTTATTTCCTCATATCATGATAAATTTTTATTATTCATGCTAGAATTGTATTAACAGGAAACATAATACATGTGTGAATACATAGACAAACATTGTGTCACTAGTATACCTCTACATTGACTAGCTCGTTGATCAAAGATGGTTGAGTTTCCTAGCCATAGACATGAGTTGTCATTTGATTAAACGGGATCACATCATTAGGAGAATGATGTGATTGACTTGACCCATTCCGTTAGCTTAGCACTTGATCGTTTAGTTTACTGCTATTGCTTTCTTCATGACTTATACATGTTCCTATAACTATGAGATTATGCAACTCCCAATTACCGGAGGAACACTTTGTGTGCTGCCAAATGTCACAACGTAACTGGGTGATTATAAAGGTGCTCTAAAGGTGTCTCCAATGGTAATTGTTGAGTTGGCATAGATCGAGATTAGGATTTGTCACTCCGATTGCCGGAGAGGTATCTCTGGGCCCTCTTGGTAATGCACATCACTATAAGCCTTGCAAGCAATGTGACTAATGAGTTAGTTGCGGGATGATTCATTACGGAATGAGTAAAGAGACTTTCCGGTAACGATATTGAGCTAGGTATTGAGATACCGACGATTGAATCTCGGGCAAGTAACGTACCGATGACAAAAGGAACAACGTATGTTGTTATGAGGTTTGACCGATAAAGATCTTCGTAGAATATGTGGGAGCCAATATGAGCATCCTGGTTCCGCTATTGGTTATTGACCGGAGATGTGTCTCAGTCATGTCTACATAGTTCTCGAACCTGTAGGGTCTGCACTCTTAAAGTTTTGTGACGATCGGTATTATGAGTTTTTGTGCTTTGATGTACCGAAGGTAGTTCTGAGTCCTGGATGTGATCACGGACATGACGAGGAGTCTCGGAATGGTCGAGACATAAAGATCGATATATTGGACGACTATGTTCGGACACCGAAAGGTTCCGGAAGGTTTCGAACATATATCGGAGTACCGGGGGGTTACCGGAACCCCCCAGGGAGTTAATTGGGCCTCATGGGCCCTAGTGGGAGAAGAGGAGGAGCGGCCAGGGCAGCCGCGCGCCCCCTCCCCCTCTAGTCCGAATTGGACAAGGAGGGGGGGGGCGGCGCCCCCCTTTTTCCTTCTCTTCCTCTCTCCCTTCCTTTCCTTCTCCTACTCCTACTAGGAAAAGAGGAGTCCTACTCCCGGTGGGAGTAGGACTCCCCCCTTGGCATGCCCTCCTCCTGGCCGGCCGCCTCCCCCTAGCTCCTTTATATACGGGGGCAGGGGGCACCCCAAAGACACAACAATTGATCATTGATCTTTTAGCCGTGTGTGGTGCCCCCTCCAACATAATCCACCTCGGTCATATCGTAGCGGTGCTTAGGCAAAGACCTGCGTCAGTAGCTTCATCAACATCATCACCATGCCTTCATGCTGACAAAAGTCTCCTTCGAGCTCTACTGGATCGTGAGTTCGCGGGACGTCACCCAGGTGAACGTGTGCTGAATGTGTGCCGTACGTTTGGTACTGAGGATCGGTCGATCGTGAAGACGTACGACTACATCAACTACGTTGTCATAACGCTTCCGCTTAACGGTCTACGAGGGTACGTGGACGACACTCTCCCCTCTTGTTGCTATGCATCACCATGATTTTGCGTGTGCATAGTATTTTTTTTGAAATTACTACGTTCCCCAACAGTGGTATCAGAGCCAGGTTTATGCGTAGATGTTATATGCACGAGTAGAACACAAGTGAGTTGTGGGCGATACAAGTCATCACTACAAAAAAATACACTTCCGTGATGATACGTGTTTGTCACAGTAGGTCACGTTTTCTGTCATGCATGTACATCCATGACAAATTTATGACAGAATCAAGATAATCATACCTGTGCTGTCGTAGAAGTGTTCCATGACATTACCAAAATTATCATCACGGAAGTGTCCACTTCCATGACGATAAATCACGCGTCATAGAAGTGCTTTCGTTAAGGGTGACCGACACGTGGCATCCACCGTAACGGAACGCCGTTAAGCTATCGGGTCCGGTTTTGGATCCGATAACCCGTTAACAGCCCTGACCAATGGGGATTTTCCACGTGTAAAATTCTGATTGGCTGACGGAAACACGTGTCAGCTCCACGTTGGCACAGGTGTCACTCATCCAATGGGCGAGATGCGCCTATGATATGCTGACACGTGGACCGGCCCAAAAGTGGCCCATAAAGTTTGAATGGGCCGGCCCAACTAAAGGCCCACAAGATTTTGTGGTCCATAATGGGCCAGCCCAGCAAAAGGCGCATGAGATTTTGCGTATCATAATGGCCCGGCCCAGCTAAAGGCCCACGAGATTTTGCGGGCCATAATGGGCCGGCCCAGCTAAAGGCCCGTGAGATTTTGCGGGCCATAATGGGCCGGCCCAGCTAAAGGCCCGTGAGATTTTGCGGGCCATAATGGGCCGGCCCAGCTAAAGGCCCGTGAGATTTTGCGGACCATAATGGGTCGGCCCAGCTAAAGGCCCAACATTTTCAGTTAAGGCCCGTACGACTAGTGTCAAATCGGCCCGTCAGCGGCCTGTCCTAAACTTGTCATCATCACGGCCCATGGTCACTTCTGGCCCGTTAACAGTCCGCTAAGTATATGGGCCGAATTACGGCCCGGTGTATTTCCGGCCTGTTAAAGGTCCTGCTTCATTTGGGCCCATTTACAGGCCATTGAAACTTTCGGCCCGTAAACGACCGTGAAGGATTTGGGTCATATTCGACCATGTCTGACATTCGGCGTGTTAGAGGCCCACTATAGATTTGGGCCACTTTCGGCCTGTTGTGATTTTTGGCCTGTTAGCGTCGGACAAAATCCATGGGCCATATGTGGCCCAACATCACATCGGGCCCATTAACGGCCCATATAAAAAGGACGATAATCTAGCCCGACCGAACTTTCGGCCTGTTAAAGGCGAGTGTATTAGGTCGGCGCATTTACGGCCCGTCTGAATTTCGGCCTATGAAAGATCTGCATCGTAAATGGGCCCAATCTCACTTTCGGTCTTTTAAAGGCCCATGTTTTTTATGGGCTTGAGATATTTACACCTGTAAACGGCCTATTGTTACCAAGGGCCCAAATTATGTTTAGGCCTGTTAAAGGCCCACTATGGGCACAGGCTTACCAGAAAAATATGAAATCTTATGCTGATTTAGGCCCAGATATTTTTAGTGGGCTACATGGAAATTTCGGCCCATAATCGTTTTTAGCCCAATTGGAATGGGCCCGACGAATGTTAGCATGTTGGGCTCCTACAAAGCTTTCGGCCGAATACATTACTAAGATAAACCTACACTATACAAAAATAGCGTCGTAATTATTGCAGCCTTTGGCAGCATCATAAATGCTGTATCACAACAAAAGGCCTGTTGGCATAAAGTTTACAGTCCTTGCAGATAAAAGCACCATCGGATGTATAGAAGCACAGATCATTTGACCTGAGTGCTAATGTTTCAGGCTGTAGAATCTGATGGAGCAGCACGGTCTTCACCTTTTTTCCGCCATTGCACTTGAACAACAAAGCGAATGTCTGATAGTCTGGTTTCAAAACCATTTATATCTTGATGACATTTGTCAACCACTATTCTTGTTTCCAAAACGACGTCCATTAGGGATTGGACTTGTGTCTGGAGCACAGATATATCACTCTGTCTAGCAGGAAGATTTTGTTCAGTAGGCGATTTGGACGAGGTTACCTTGACAACCAACCCAGAATTACGCAGGAAGGTGCTTTTTGCACTGTTAGTGGAGAGATACTGACGCACTGCAGCAAGAGGTGACATTGTGCCTGTGGTAGCCTCGTCACCTTCAGGTGGTTGTGGCTGTTCAATCATTTTTTCCATAGCTTCCTGAAAGTTTGAACTTGTAGATTAGTGTACCAGATAAGTTACTAATGAGACAAAAACAAACAAAGTAGGTTACACGTTTATACATAACTTATTTTGGTGAACTACTGTAATACATTAGCATGTATTGTAGTGCCAACTACATAATAAAATCACTTTCGGAACATATGTCCATGTAGCATGCCTACTGTATTGTCTATTTCCTCACATTCGTTGACATCTAAGGATAAAGAGACATGGTTTAAAGTAGGATGAACATAGTATGACATCATTCATATCATGGGCAAACAGATATAAAACAAACAGGCTATTTTATCATTGTGTGCGCACGTGAACATAACAACTAGAATACAGATCAAGACCAAAAGAATATCCTTCATCTCTTTTAAACCATGTAAGGTGAAATGATACGTTAAGACAACTGTGTATAAAAGTGAACAGAGTAACTGACATTGGCTGCAAACCAAGTAGTTAATGAACACATCACAGTACCAATCAGTTCAAAGGCAGGAGGAGTAAGGACTTACAACAGCGGCTTGAACTGGTGTGCTCATGCCCTTCATCTTGCTGGTGTGGCAATCCTTGAAGATTTGCACTGCATTCGGTTCAGGTTCTTTTTGGTCCGCACAGGCTTTCCTCTGTATTTGGAACAAGTCAATATAGATACGATAATATGGCACAGAAAAAAGAAGGAAGTAGCAGCTATTTACAAGAGCCTCGCAGTGTGCAATATAGCTACGAGATCCTGTTGTCTTGGAATTTTACTTTAGAACGGTTGGTCTTGTTCTTCAAACAGTTAGCCTAGAAGAAGATACACTTGTAAGGCACATACATAAATACAAGTTCAATATGTGGTCTGATCAAATACATATAGCCTACCTGATACTTTGGATCAGACCAGTGTTTAACGAGGGCTGTCCAGTCTTCATCTGTAATATATTCCACTGGAGATGTTTGGGCGATTTCATTGTTAGCCTTGCCTTCAAAGTGAGATTTTCTAAGGTGGTACCGATACTGTCGCAGAGCAGACTGAAAAGCATGAGTGCATGCTTGTTTAGTTGCATCATCTTTCGGATCCAACTTGAACCTCATCTGTTGAAAAAAGAATGTGAGTCTTATTAGGAGGAAGCTAGAAAGTATGGGACAGAGCAAGACAATATTACTAATTGCGATGAATAACATTACTTACGGATAAATGGTCAAGGAAGGTGTTAAACTGGGTATTGTCTTTCTCATTCCTGTACTGGATCCACGTTGGGAGGATACGTGCATGACACCTAACGGCAACGGCTGCCTCTGATACTAACTTGGCTGACTCTGTAGCATCACGTGGCCTTTTTAAACCTGCCTCAAAATGGATCTCCATTCTTCCTCCTTTAGATTTTGTTAATCTGTCAAGCATTATCCCTGATGTCTGTTTCCACTTGCGTCGTGGTGCTAGTTCAACAACGAATATGGAAAGTGTTAGTGTACATCAAACTGTGAGAGTACATATAAAGGAGCATGCAACTGCAACTTGACTCGGTCAGGTACCGTCTTGGTGTTGATGCTCATGAGGTTCATCTGATCTTGCCAAGTCATGTTGTGTCAGCAGTGCTTCGGAAGTAGTGTTAGGTGTGAAGGCAGCTTGGGAACTGGCCAGTTCCGGAGCAAACGAACGAGTAACTCGTTGAGATGCTGGTACAGTTGAAGCGGATGATGCAGCTGGTGGAGCAGGTGATACTGTGTTTGTAGATTTAGCCGGTGGACTTGGACCTTCTACTGCACTATAAGTACCAGCTGAATCTGGACGACAGATCCTTTTCCGTTTCACCCAACGAGTAACACCACTCCCTACTATATTATTTTCCTTGCTCTTTTTTGACTTTGCCATGTCAAGCCGTACCCACAACACAAAAGAATAAAATCGCTCTTCAGAACTCATTGATGCATGATACAGACAAGCAATACTTTGATGTAAGACAACCGTATGAGGATGGAATATGTAAGAAAAATAGGACGTCATGACATATTCACAGCTACGATGTGTAAACTAAGCAGAAGGATTTTCAAGAAAATAGAAGTAATGCAAGCTAGACACCATATGAAAGATGCAACCAATATTACTCTGCCAAGTTAAAAGTGTCTTGTCATAAGTGGCAATTCGAAAAATTAGAAGCAGTACAACATAGAAATCAATGCAAGATGCAACCACTATCAAACTGCCATGTTAAAAGTGTCCAATCATGAGTGACTGATGCGGGATACACAACAGCAGTACTTTGATGTAAGAACATGGTATGATAGATAGATGCAGTGTATTCTAGACACAGAATGCCATGTCATATGCACATGTATAACGTATGAACTCAGCAGGTGCAATTTAATCAAAATAGAAGAAATACAGGCTAGACAACATATGCAACATGAAACCAATTATCACACTGTCAACTTAGAGCAAGCACCTGCGATGGTGGAGTACGGGAGATGAACTCATCATGTAGACTTGGGACTTCAACTTCATTAGCAGTAGCAGTGGCAAATCTAGAGAGTCTCTGTTTGCGTCGGTGCGGAGGACCACCAACATCCCCTAACTTACTCTTTTCCTTCCTATTTTCTGATATTGCCTTATGAAGTCAAAACCACAAGAAGATGAATAAAATTAGCTCTGCATAACTGGTTGATGCATGATACAGACGAACACTACTTTGATGTAAGGCAAGCGTAGGATAGGAGGATGGAATATATACAAAAAAGACAGCGTTTCATATTCACACGTACGATAGGAGGATGGAATATGTATGAAAAAATAGTAAGCGGAAGGCATTTCAACAAAATTAGAAGAAATGAAAGCTAGGCACCATATGAACATGCAACCAATATCACTCTATCAGGTAAAAAGTGTCTCGTCGTAAGTGCCATTTCAAGAAATTAGAAGCAGTACAAGCTAGAAGACAACGCAAGATGCAACCTACATCACAGTCCCAAGTTAAATGTGTCTTATGGGTAAGTGATCGTTGCAGGTATAAGTTGTAAGCTACGCAGATGCAATTCAACATAATCAAAAGCAATACAAACTAGACATCATACGGAAAACGCAACCACATATAACAGTTCCAAGTTAGAGCAAGCACCTGTGATGGTGGAGTAGGGGAGATGTGCTCATCATGTACACATATGTTCTAGAAACAGGAACACATGTCATATTCATAGGCATTATGTGTAAAGTAAGCAGATGCAATTCAACAAAGTTAGAAGCAATACAAGCTAGACATCATACGCAAGAGGCAACCACATATAATAGTGCCAAGTTAGAGCAAGCACCTGTGATGGTGGAGTAGGGGAGATGTGCTCATCATGTACACGTATGTTCTAGAAACAGGAACATGTGTCATATTCACAGGAATTATGTGTAAAGTAAGCAGATGCAATTCAACAAAGTTAGAAGCAATACAAGCTAGACATCATACGCAACATGCAACCACATATAATAGTGCCAAGTTAGAGCAAGCAACTGTGATGGTGGAGTAGGGGAGATGTGCTCATCATCTACACAGCTACATTGACTGTCTAGCCTTGCGTTGTCTTGCGAATCTTGTTGGGAGGATGGCAGAGTAGAATCTGTAGAGAACCTCCGTTTCAGTTGCTCGGAAGGACCACCATCATCCAATGCCTTGCCAATTTCCTTCAGCTTTATTGATTTTGCATTGTGAGGTCAAACCGACAAGAAAAAGGAATATAATTCGCTCTTCAGAACTCATTCATGCATGATACTGAGGAACACTACTCTGATGAAAGGCAAAGTCATGATACGAGGATGGAATATGTATGAAAAAATGGACAACTTGACATATTCACACCTATGATGTGGTAACCAAGCAGAAGGCACTTCAACAAATTAGAAGCACTGCAAACTAGACACCATATGAAAGGTGCAATCAATATCACTCTGCCAAGTTAAAACTGTCTCATCATAGGTGGCGTTCATCAAACTAGAAGCAATACATGCTAGAAATCATATTCAAGATGCAAACCAATATCACACTGCCAACTTAAAGGTGTTCCATCATAAGTGACTGATGCAGGATACACAAGAAGAGTAGTTTCATGTAAGAACATGGTGTGATAGACAGATATAGTATGTACCAAAAATAGGAAAGCGTGTCATATTCACACGTATCATGTGTAAGCTAAGCAGATGCAGTTTACACTAATTAGGAGCAATACAAGCTAGACACCATATGCAACATGCAACCAGATATCACACTGCCAAGTTAGAGCAAGCACCTTGGATGGTGGAGTAGGGGAGCGGAGACTTGGACCTTGTAATGCACTATTAGTACAAGGAGAATCGGTACAGATGCTCCGTTTACGTTGCTGCAGAGGACCACCATCATCGCCTTCCTTACTCTTTTCCTTCCTCTTTCTTGATTTTGCCTTTTCAAGTCAAACCCACAAGAAAAAGGAATAAAATTTTCTCTTCAGAACTCATTGATGCATGATACTGACGAACACTACTCTGATGAAAGGCAAAGTCATGATACGAGGATGGAATATGTACGAAAAAATGGACGACTTGACATATTCACACCTATGATGTGGTAACTAAGCAGAAGGCACTTCAACAAATTAGAAGCACTGCAAGCTAGACACCATATGAAAGGTGCAATCAATATCACTCTGCCAAGTTAAAACTGTCTCATCATAGGTGGCGTTCATCAAACTAGAAGCAATACATGCTAGAAATCATATTCAAGACGCAAAACAATATCACACTGCCAACTTAAAGGTGTTCCATCATAAGTGACTGATGCAGGATACACAAGAAGAGTAGTTTCATCTAAGAACATGGTGTGATAGACAGATATAGTATGCACCAAAAACAGGAAAGCGTGTCATATTCACACTATCATGTGTAAGCTAAGCAGATGCAGTTTACACTAATTAGGAGCAATACAAGCTAGACACCATATGCAACATGCAACCAGATATCACACTGCCAAGTTAGAGCAAGCACCTTGGACGGTGGAGTAGGGGAGCGGAGACTTGGACCTTGTAATGCACTATCAGTACAGATGCTCCATTTACGTTGCTGCAGAGGACCACCATCATCGCCTTCCTTACTCTTTTCCTTCCTCTTTCTTGATTTTGCCTTGTCAAGTCAAACCCACAAGAAAAAGGAATAAAATTTGCTCTTCAGAACTCATTGATGCATGATACTGACGAACACTACTTTCATGTAAGGCAGCCGCATGATAGGAGGATGGAATATGTATGAAAAAATAGGACGGCGTGACATATTGACATGTATGATGTATAAAGTGTAAACTAAGCACAAGGTGCTTGAACTTGTTAGAATCAATGCAAGCTAGAAACCATATGAAAGATGAACCAATATCACCCTGCCAAATTAAAAGGGTGCCCTAACAAATGTATTTGACCAAATTAGAAGCAATACATGGCAACAGGCTAGAAATAATATGCAATATGCAACGAATAAAGGTGACTCATCGTAAGTGATTGATGCAGGATACAGAAGAGAGGTAGTTTCATGTAAGAACAAGGTTACCACATAGATGTAGTGTGTACCAAAAATAGGAAGGCATGTCATATTCGCAGGTATAATGTGTAAACTAAGAAGATGCAATTTACCCTAGTTAGAAGCATTACAAGCTAGACACCGTATGCAACATGCAACCACATATCACACTGCGAAGTTAGAGCAAGCACCTGTGATGGTGGTGTGGTGGAATTGTGGTCATCAACTAGAGAGCTACGTTGACTATCTTCATTTAGCCTTGCTGTTTCTTGAGAATCATGTGGGGAGGATGACACTGCACTCTTTAAACGAGTATGGCGTCTCACAGTAACCCACCCGGGTGACTGTCTCATCATAAGTGATGGACGAGGGATACAAAAGAGAATTAATTTGATGTACGAACATGGTTAATAGACATATGTAGTACTCCCTCCGTTCGGAATTACTTGTCACAAAAATGGATGTATCTACAACTAAAATACATCTAGATACATACATTTCTTGGATGAGTAATTCCGAACGGAGGGAGTATGTATCAAAAACAGGAAGGCATGTCATTATCAAAGGTATAATGTGTAAAGTAAGAAGATGCAATTTAACCAAATTGGAAGCAATACAAGTTAGACACCATATGCAACATGCAACCACATTTGACAGCGCGAAGTTAAAGCAAGCACCTGGGATGGTTGTGTGTGGCAATTAAGATCATCAACTGCAGAGCTACATTTACTATTTCCAACTGCTGACACTGCATCCTTTAGAGCGCTGAAATGCCTAGTGCTTATCTTCGAATTACACTGGAGCGACTTCTGTCTTTTCTTTTCAGCATTCATCAACACCGCGTCAGAGTCTGAAATACCCATGCATAAGAAAACAATAGTGTGAGTATGGGTGAAGTGTGGGCACAATTAGTAAAGTGTAAAGGTAGCAGATAGCAGGTCGGTGAGAAATAAATGACGAGAGACATATGATAGCTCTGCAACATGCATGGCACACTAAATTACTACAGGATTCTATGAAAATAACATTCGACTGAAAACAAATAGGCCAGTCCATTTTTTCTGCACCGTCCGATGTACAAAGAACGGGCAGATCGCCTTCATCTACCTCCAGCCAGTCAGTGTTGACGATCTTCCTCGAAACGACAGCGACCATCGGCCCAGTCCCCTGCCTGCGCCCTCCCCTCGACCTCACCGCACTGCCGTGCTTGGCACCGCCCCCGGCAATCCATTCAAGCCCCGCCGACCTCCAGATCGGGCGCAAGCAGTTCCTGCGCCCCACACCCCTATGATAGACACCGATGCGCCGCTTCCCCGGCGAACAGGCGGACTAGGTGCTCCGCGTGCCTAAGCGGGTGCTACTTCTTTTAATTGTGGTTCGACTGACCCTGAATTGAAATCCAGGCGGGCTACTGACCTCTAGCAAAGGTGAAATAGTAAAGGGAGGAAACCTCGTGCATTTAGTATCACGAAGAAGATGCAGTAAGAAGCACTCAACTAGTTTCTTTCGTGGGATGAATACGGTGCGAGCAGAGACGTAAGGTTTGCACGAATAAGGGAAGAGGAGTACCTCTTTCTGCTGGCAGTGCTGTGTCCTCCTTCTGTTTTTCCAACGATCTTCTTGTGGTTCACCGGAAATGAGAAGTTGTGTGTCACATCCTAGCTAGTTCATGCATTAGAGTGTTGCATCATGTCTACTTTTCACAGAAATTGGAAATGGGGATGCCAGAAACCCCCAGCACCCCCCTGAACACCACTAGGGTTTACTAAAATCCTTTTCAATGAACCTGAAATGCCCTCCATAAATGTTCACCATCTTTGGTCCTGGCTAAAACCTCTGCCAAAAATGGTTTCATATTTTTGGAGGCTATTCTGGATTTTTGCACCAAGCCATAAGTATTTGCATTTGGGCAATTTAAATCCTATAAATATTTTAAAATGCCCAAATAATCTTGAAGGTATTTTTAGGCTGTTGAGAATATTTTCAAATGTGCCTCTGAATATTTTCAGGTTTTTCCTAAATGGAATAGTATTTCTACTATTTCAAAACACAGAACAGAAACAAATAAAAAGAAAAACAGAAAGCAGAGAGGGAAACTTACCTGGCAGCCCACCTGGCAGCCCAGCACTGTGCTGGCCCATGGCCAGTCAGCTGCTTGCTCTCGCCAGAGCAGGCAGAGAGGTGACGCCGGCGTGCGCGAGCTCGCCACGGCGCCACCTGCTTGCCGCCTTGCCCATGGACGAGCTGGACGACCTCCACGTCGCGCCCCCGAGCCCCTGGACACCTCCATTCGTCCCCTGCACCTCTCCCTCGCCTTCCTCCACCATAGCCGACGCAGCCGCTGCCACCTCGCCGGCGTAGCCGTAGCCACCGCCGTCTCCGCGTCACCTGACCGTGTCTAGCAGCTCCGCCGTCGCCTTCTCCTTCGAGCAAGTCGGGCCCCAAGCGCTCGCTTGCCCCGAAGCCACTGCTTCGACCTCGCCTTCACCGCCCGCCGCCGGAGATCCCCTTCGCCGTCACCACTGCAGCAGTTCGTCCCCGACAGCGCCGCCTAGCTCATCGCCTTTGCCGTGAGCTTCTGCCCCTTCCCCATCCTCTCATTCTTGCTGCCGCCCTTTGCTTCGACCGTAACCAGTAGCACCGCACACGCCGCCGCACGAGCTCGTCGCCGACGAGGCTCCGGTGACCAAATGGTCCAGTACATATGTCTGTCATCTTCGTGAGCACATGCAGCACCCGTAGAGACTAACCATTGATCCTCCCGTGCACCGTGTCATCGTTTTCGTCGGCACCCGAACTCCAGCGGCCGCAAAAGAGCTCGCCGCCGTCGACTCCGGCCACCCCAGGCCCAACCACGGCCACCAACGGACGCGCCGTTGCGTCAGCTACCCGTAGAGCCCAACGGCGCCTCGAACGGTGCCCCGTAGAGCAAACCCGAGGCACAGGAGCGCCGCTGACCTCGCCGGCGGCTAACCGCCGGCGTGTTAGGCCCGTTGACGAGGGGTTTGACTCCCCTGGGTCGTTGACATGTGGGCCAGCCCCTGTTAATTTCCTAGTTTAGGTTAATTAAAATAGGATTAGCCCTGTGACACTGACAGACGGGTCCCACCGTTCAGGTTTGACCTGGATCGCCCAGTTGACTTGCTGACGTCATCATGACGCACTGCTGACGCAATAAGTAACTTAATTACTGGAATTATTCTTATACAGGAAATTCCAGAAAATATCACAAACTTCAAAAAATCATAGAAAATAATCTATAGCTCAGAATGGAAAGATTTATATATGAAAAATGATCAGAAAAATCCATTCTATCCATCTGTACTGGTTTCATGCATGTTTAAGCAAATTAACCTTCTGTTTAATGCAGAACAAGAGAAAGCACTAACATGGGCCATTTATGAACTTGGAATTTGAATCTTTGATTCAAAATAGTCCAAACCCATCTGGTCTTAGTTGCATTAGCCCAATACATCCATTTTGCCATGTCTCATGCATGCATCATATTGTTGCACTTTGCTTGGTGTTGATTGTGCTTCGATGTGTTCATCGTGGTAGGTTCTGCCTCCGAGGATATTCATGAGTATCCAACTGAAGGGCAGCATTCCACCACCACTCCGTCAGGCAAGCAACCCATTGATCATTTCGATACAAACCCATCTTGTCGCTTCTGCTCTCATTTACTGCATTAAGACAACGCGATTCAAACTGCTGTGTGTTGCGGTAGCTGAACCCACTTTCCTTTGCATGACCTATCATTGCCACAATAACTAGATGAAACCCACTAGCATGTGTAGGAGTTGATTGAGCCATGTTGTGTTCCTACAATGCTATGCTTGCTACGCTTAGAGTCGTGTCAGGTCTGGCTCATCAGGGTGATGAACTAGAGTGAAAGCGTGTGTCGGTAATGAAAGTGAGGTGTTGAACACGTTTTGGTAAAGGTATCGATGAGAGGCCATGTAGGAGTACATGGTGGGTTGTTTCATTGAGACCGTCCCTAAGAACTGAGATCTGTATGCGTGATTTAAGATTCAGCTACTACCACGCATTGGGCCCGAAACCAATGGACCCCCTCGGCTTCTTAATCACCCTTGTCCTCTGTCCAGGAGTTGCACGTAGTTTCTGGTGTTTGTAGTAAGCTGGAGGCCGTGGACAGCGCTGACCAAGGGGTGGGCTGTGATGCGGTAGGCTCGTGGAACGGTGTACCGAGTCGCCCATTTGGTGTCCGGGAACCCTGCACATATCGTTTGGGGCCGTATGTGGAAACCTCGGCTGGACTCCCTGCAGATGGAACCTGAATAGGCGATAAACCTGGACTAGAGACTTGAGTGTTGAGGTAGGCTGTGGCCGACACCCACGTTGGGCTTCCGCTTGAAGGTTGCCGAGTACACGTCGTGTAGCAACGGTAAGTGGTGAGAGCGTGTGTGACGAAGTACACCCCTGCAGGGTATAAAACTATTCGAATAGCCGCGTCCGCGGTAAAGGACTACTTGGTCGCTTATGCAGTTCATAGAAAAGTAAATGGATACTACTAAAAGCCTCAAGATAAGTGTGAGTACCACGGATGGCTCTCTCGTGGGATGACGAGGGAGGATCCACGGTGGAGTATTGAGATGGTGATTAGTGGACTCGTGTGCGAAAACTATTTTACAAGTGGTGTCTCGTAGGATAGCTTAGCCAAGAGTCAAAGGTGGCTTGCTGCAATAACTCCACTACCTTCTTGAGAATGAGCATGTATAGTAGGATCTGTTGTAAGACTTGCTGAGTACCTTTGTACTCATGTTGCTTCAATTACTGTTTTCAGACGACAACACCGCCCCTTCCGATGGGTTCTATGTAGAACTCGACGACGACGAGTGACTTGCCACCCAGGTGGTGATCTAGGCTTGTGAAGGGCCTACGTAGATAGACAGGCTTCGTCAAGCCTTCTTTCTTTCTAGTGTCTGTACCCAGACAAGTTTGCTTCCGCATGTGCTTGTATGTTTGTATGACTTGAGTGTCGGGTCATGTGACCCTATCTGTATGAACATGTTATGTAAGGCTCTCCGGAGCCCTTTTAAATAAAGTACTTTGAGTTGTAGAGTTTTGTTGTGAAGCCATGTTGTATTTACACATATCGAGCATATTGTGTGTATGATTGAAATGCTTGGTATGTGTGGGATCCGACAATCTAGTTGTTTATCCTTGGCAGCCTCTCTTATGGGGAAATGTAGTCTAGTGCCTCCTTGAGCCATAGTAGTCCGCTACAGCCCGGTTCACCGGAGTCCTGCTAGCCCAGCACTACTGCTCTGGACACTTGACTGGCCGGCATGTGTTTCACATCGTTCCTGTGTCTGTCCCTTCGGGGAAATGTCACGCGGTGACATCCGGAGTCCTGCCTAGCCTGCTACAGCCCGGGTTCCCGAAGTCCTGTTAGCCCAGTGCTACAGCCCGGATTCACACGCTGCTGACCGACACGTTCGATGTTGATTCATGTATGCCTGTCCCCATACGTTAGTGCCGCTTTGGGTTCACGAGTAGCCATGTCGGCCCAGGTTCTCTGTCATATGGATGCTAGCGACATTGTCATATACGTGAGCCAAAAGGCGCAAACGGTCCCGGGCCATGGTAAGGCGACAACCGTGGGAGTACCGTGCGTGAGGCCGCAATGTGATATGAGGTGTTACAGGCTAGATCGGTGTGACTTAGAATCGGGGTCCTGACATTGTGGAGGACGGTGCAGCCTTGGACGAACCCACGGACAAGTTGTTTAGTGTGGTGCAGTGGCCATCTGTCGACGGCGGGGAAGCAGATCCGAGGCGGCGAACGACGACGTAGCGGGAACAGCTCCGGTGCGGTGGACGGTTGCGACAGTGGAGCGGCAGCAGTGAGGCGCGGGACGGCGTGGTCGGAGTGGTTCTGGTACGGCGCACATTGGCGTCGGCATCGTGGAGGCAGCTCTACCTCGGCTTCAGCTGCTAAGTCCTTGAGGGTGTTGCGGTTGCGGTTGCGTTGGACGATGACGTCGGGGTACCGGCTCCGGCGTGATGGAGTTGGGCGGCGGTGGATTGGGCACTATGGGGTGGAGGACGGAGGAGGCTGGGGTTTCACGGCTGGTGGAGAGGGCGTTTTGGCACCCACGGAGTATGAATGGGGAAACGGAGGGAGGCGGGGAACTAAGGGGGAACAATGTTTCGGTTTGGGACGCGCTTGTTTGAAATTTGGGGAAAGTTACAAACTTTGCCCCCATCTAAAATTTCAGACATATTGCGGGTTGGGGGTAGGACAGTAATCTCAGGTGTCCCAAATGTGGGCGGGATAGATTTCGGCCGAGCGCATGGGTGTTTAGGCGCCCACGGCGTATGAATGCTTCTCGGAGGCGGTTGAGACTGGCGTCTTGGTGAAGTTACAAACCTACCCGGGTTTAGACCTTTGGACATCGGGCCGATAGGCTACACGGGCCAGAGTCAGGACAGTAATTTCCTACCACCAACCATTAGTCTCGCGCGGTTTCGGGTGACCAGAGGCCTATTTGGCGCTTCGTTCAATATTTGGGAGCAGAAGCATTAATGTTTTCAGTTCTCTTGAATTGAACATTCAGGATTTGTCAAACTTCACAAATCTTTACTCTTGAAAATCCTAAAGCTACGATTATTTTGGAATGGAGGTGGTACATTTGAATATACATTATACATGAGTATATATTAAAAAATATGCAACTTACCTCAGTTCATGCATGGTTCCAGATATAATCTCCTTGGTTGCAAAAAAAAAAGTTAGACATGCGTATGAATATATATAGCATGTTCAAACGCACAACAAAGATTGGTGCCCCCTTTTACACCTGATTTACAAATGCCATTATCCCTGGTTCAAATAGATGAATGCACTTCCTATGAATTCGAATCTTCGAAACCCCCTTTATGTTGAATTCGACATGTATTCTATTTCGTAGCTAGCAATTTGGAATGTATCCATGCAAGTGACAAATGTATAAAGTGCTTCACACTAACAACATGGAGTGCACTAATTAATGTTTATACATGAATTGCAAAAGCATCCATTGCCTGTATTTCAAACCGCTCTCACTCTATGGATCGATAATATGAAATAAACACATGCACATGCTAGAATTCAATAGAGTATGGGTGTCTGATAGAGCGATTTTCGTCCATACGCAATTTGCAAAATTCATGATCTCATCCAAAAAATAATAATGCCATTTATATTTTAATTTAATGCGTAGAACCGCCTTTTACACGTAGATGCACTATGCCTCGGCCCGTTCTCACAAACGCGCTATATATCTCTCTATCTACCACATAAGTGCACACACTTTATATGCATCGGCATTTCTCTTTCACACATGTAGCGACCAGACCTCAAACAATCTGATCTACCGTGCACCAGTGTCATCCATGGATCAGTAATGCTGACACGCACAGTACAAATGGAGTATTTATAACAGAGTAGCAATCACACACTTATTACAACGAGTATCTCAAGAGAGAAATAAGTATGACAAATATGGCTTAAGGCCATCTAAAAACGATAACAGCGGAAGACTTGGAAGATAAGTGAGTCCATCAACTCCAACGGCATCACTGAGTATAAGACCACGACCTAAGGCACCTTACTCGTCGTTTGAAAAGTCTGCAACATGAAACGTTGCAGCCCGAAAACGGGTCAGCACATGGAATATGCTGGCAATGTAACACATAGAGAGTAATGAACATAATAATGCTATACTACATGCATATATGGCTGGTAGAAGGCTCTATGGTTACCGTTTTGCAAAAAGCCAATTTTCCCTACTTCAAAGGAATAAATTTTATTTAACTATCATGGTGGTTGTTAAACATTGAGATGGTTGACAACATCTCAATCCCAATTAAGTATCATCATTAACCCAACAAGATTAATTAAAGTAACATGATGAGATTCACATGATAATCCAAGTACTAGATACTCAAGATGTCCATAACCGGGGACACGGCTAACCATGATTAGTTTATACACTCTGCAGAGGTTTGTGCACTTTTCCCCACAAGACTCGATCTCCTCCGTTGGGATTCTCGCACTTCATGGTGTTTGAGAAACGGATGACCGAGACACAGTCTTTCAGAAGCGTTAACTCTACTCCGGGTAGACAGTACCACCTACATCCCCTACATCTGCTAGTCTACCTCTTCAAGAGCTCACACAACCTACTCAACTATGCTAGAGCCCATAATAGCTTGCGGCTGCACACGGAAGTTTCTAGCATGAATAATCTCATGATCCCTTTGAACCTGGGTGGCGGTCCAAAAGAAAACAGGCAATCCTGGAATACCCAGGTACCTCAATCCACCCAGATGTGAGTTTTAGTTGCCACCTTAAGGTTAACCATTAATTCACAATCTCACATCTGTCATGGTAACACTCAAACCCAATCCACGTCTACTAGCATAGCATAGCAATATGAGCAAACGTAGAAGTAACTCCCAAAGGTTTGATAATAAACAGGTAATAGGTACTACCTCAACTACTTCCCAATTCCCACAGTTTAATTAGATCCTAATCATGCAATGTTTGAGGGTTGGTCTAATGCAATAAAACTGGGTAATAAACTGATCTATATAAAAAAATAAATCTAGGGTTTCGAAAAAATAAACCGAACGGTTTAAAAAAAAACCCGGCACGGCGGCGGCGGCTACCTCGGTCCGGCGGAACTCCGGCGGGGTCGGGACAGGGCTCCGGCGGGTTCGGAGAGGGCGGCGGGGCTCGGGCGTCGTGGGGGCGGCGAGGGGCGACGAGGGCGGCGGCGTACGGGGCTTCCCGAGGCGGCGGCGTCGGGCTCCTGCTCCGGCGGGTCCTCTCGGCGGCGGGGCGGCTTCGGGTCGGGGCGGGGGTGAGGAGAGGGGCGGCGGGGGAGTATTTAAGGAGGGGGGGTGCTGCCTTGGGGAAGGGGCAAGGGGCGGCGGCGACGAGCGGGACTCGGGGTGGCGGCAGTCTCCGTCTCGGTCTCCAGGAGGGAGACGAGGCGCGGGGCTGGGCCGTCGGCTGGGTTTCGGCCCAGTCGGCGCGCTTCGCGAGTTTTTTTTAAATAATTTCGCCGAACCTAAATAAAATCGTAGAAAAATAAATAAAAATCTGAAAATGCCAAAACAAATTTTCACCGTCTAATTAAAATAATTAGAACGAGATGAACATTTTCTTGGCCCAAAAATGCACTTTTGAAAACGTGCAATTTTTCTAATGCAATTAAAATTTCAAATAAAAATCCGAATAAAATCCAATATTTGATTTTAATATTTTTTCTCCAATATTTCAATTATTTTGGAGAAGTCATATTTTCTCCTCTCATTTATTTTAATATGAAATAGTTTTTCGGAGAGAAAAATAATTAAAACCAAAAATCCTCGTTTCATCATTTGATAAAAATCAAATATGAAAACCGCGAAAAATCCCCAATTCTCTCCTAGGGTCCTTGAGTTGCTTAGGATTTCGAGGATTTGCCAAAATGCTATAAAATATGCTATGCAATGATGATCTAATGTATAACATTCCAAATTGAAAATTTGGGATGTTACAAACCTACCCCCTTAAGAGGAATCTCGCCCTCGAGATTCGGGTTGGCTAGAAAATAGGTGAGAGTGGTTCTTCCGTAGATCTTCCTCTCGCTCCCAGGTGGCTTCGTCCTCGGTATGGTGACTCCACTGAACTTTGCAAAACTTGATAACCTTGCTGCGGGTGACTCGGCTGGCATACTCAAGAATCTTAACTGGTTTCTCCTCATAGGTCAAGTCACTATCCAGCTGAATCGCTTCCAATGGCACCGTATCTCTCAGTGGTATCTCAGCCATATCTGCGTGGCACTTCTTCAACTGGGAAACGTGAAATACATCATGAACTCCTGACAATCCTTCAGGCAATTCCAGCTTGTAGGCAACTTCTCCCAAACGCTCCAAAACTTTGTATGGTCCTACAAAACGTGGCGCTAACTTTCCTTTAACTCCAAAGCGCTTAACTCCTCGAAGTGGTGATAATCGTAGGTAAACTCTGTCTCCGACTTCGTGAACTGTCTCCTTGCGTTTAGAATCCGCATAACTCTTCTGCCTGGACTGGGCTACCTTGAGCCTATCGCGAATCAATTTCACCTTCTGTTCTGATTCCTTAATCAAATCTGGTCCAAACAACTGGCGGTCTCCAACTTCGTTCCACAACAAGGGTGTTCTGCACCTCCTTCCGTACAAAGCTTCGAAAGGGGCCATCTTCAAACTGGTTTGATATCTGTTGTTGTAAGAAAACTCTGCATACGGCAAATTGTCGTCCCAACTAGATCCATAATCTAGCGCACAAGCTCTCAGCATATCTTCCAAAATCTGATTGACTCTCTCGGTCTGTCCGTCTGTCTGTGGGTGAAAGGCTGTGTCTAGCCTGGTACCCAAAGTTTCATGTCACTGATTCCAAAACTTCGAAGTAAACTGGGTTCCTCTATCTGATACAATGGTCCTCGGAACTCCATGCAGACATACGATTCTGGTCATGTATATCTTTGCCAACTTAGCACTGGTGTAAGTGGTCTTCACTGGGATGAAATGAGCTACTTTCGTCAAACGATCGACTACAACCCATATTGAGTCATAGCCTGAACGAGTCCTGGGCAGTCCCGTGATAAAATCCATGCCTAGTTTATCCCATTTCCATTCGGGTATCGGCAATGGCTGTAGCAATCCTGCTGGCTTCTGATGCTCTGCCTTCACTCTCTGACATACATCACAAACTGCTACATACTCCGCAATATCCTTCTTCATTCCGGTCCACCAGAAAGTATCCTTCAAATCCAAATACATCTTGGTATTTCCTGGGTGAATCGAATACGGCGAATCATGGGCCTCTTGCAAGATCAACTTCCTGATCTCCGGATCATTGGGCACATAAACGCGGTCCTCAAACCATAAGGTATCGTGCTCATCCTCACGAAATCCCTTGGCTTTTCCTTTACTCATCCTTTTCTTTATCTCGTCAATCTCCTTGTCTGTCTTCTGAGCTGCTCTGATCTTTTCCATCAGGGTAGACTGAATCTCCAACGTTGCTAAATAGCCTCTTGGAACTATCTCCAAACATAGCTCGCGAAGATCCACGGCTAATAATTTCGGTAACTCTCCGGTCATGAGGGTGTTAACATGGCTCTTGCGGCTCAACGCATCAGCTACTACGTTAGCCTTCCCTGGGTGATAATGCAATCTCATATCATAATCCTTAATGAGCTCCAACCATCTCCTTTGCCTGAGATTCAACTCCTTCTGCGTGAAAATGTACTTCAAACTCTTGTGATCCGTGTACACCTCACAGTGATTTCCGATGAGAAAATGTCTCCATGTCTTCAACGCATGTACTACGGCTGCTAACTCCAAATCATGGGTGGCATAATTCTTCTCATGGGGTTTAAGTTGTCGTGAAGCATATGAAACAACTCTTCCCTCCTGCATTAGCACTGCTCCAAGTCCTCGACGTGAAGCGTCGCAATATACTTCATAATCCTTGCGTTGATCTGGCAGAATCAGCACTGGTGATGTAACCAAACGTTTCTTCAACTCTTGGAAACTAGCTTCACATTCCTCAGTCCAATTGAACTTGGTGTCCTTCTTTAACAGCTCTGTCATGGGCTTAGCAATCCTCGAGAAATTCTCAATGAACCTCCGGTAGTATCCTGCAAGTCCAAGAAAACTCCGGATCTCTCCAACTGATGTGGGTGATTCCCAGTTTGTCACAGTGTCGACTTTGGCGGGGTCTACTGCTATTCCTTCTCCGGATATAACATGTCCGAGGAATCCAACTTCCTTCAACCAAAACTCACATTTGCTGAACTTGGCGTATAACTGATGTTCTCTGAGCTTCTCAAGTACCAAACGCAAATGTCCTTATGCTCCTCTTCATTCTTGGAGTAAACCAAAATGTCATCAATGAACACTACGACGAACTTATCCAAAAACTCCATAAATACTTTGTTCATCAGGTTCATGAAATAGGCAGGTGCGTTAGTCAGACCAAATGACATAACGGTATACTCGTACAGCCCATACCTGGTGGTAAAAGCCGTCTTAGGTATATCCTCCTCTCGAATCTTTAACTGATGGTATCCTGATCGTAGATCGATCTTGGAAAATACCTTAGCTCCTTGTAATCGGTCAAACAAATCATTGATCATCGGCAGTGGGTACTTATTTTTGATGGTCACTTCATTCAATCCTCGATAATCAACAACCATCCTCAACGATCCATCTTTCTTCTCCACTAGAAGTACGGGTGATCCCCAAGGTGACGAACTTGGGCGAATATAGCCTTTATCCAGTAACTCCTTAATCTGCTTCTTAATCTCCTCCAAATCTTTTGCGGGCATCCTGTACGGTCTCTTAGATATTGGCCCTGTGCCTGGCAAAAGTTCAATAAAAAACTCTATGTCTCTATCTGGTGGCATGCCTGGCAACTCTTCTGGAAATACATCCGGGTAATCCTTCACCACTGGTACTTCTTCCTGTACAACTCCTGATAAGGAATTTACTTGAGTCCTCTTCGGCACATGCCGGGATACATACTTAATCCTTCTCCCTTCTGGGGTGGTAAGCAAAATTGACTTACTGGCGCACTCAATGTTCCCTCCATACTTCGATAACCAATCCATGCCTAATATCACATCCAATCCTTGCGATTCCAGTACTATTAGGCCCGAGGGAAACACGTAGTTACCAATCCTTAATGGTAACCGATCACACCATAAACTAGCCATATACTCTGCTCCTGGCGAGGTTACTAACATGGGTGACCTAAGGGCTTGGGTTGGCAGTTTATACTTATCCACAAATCCCCTTGATATGTATGAATGCGATGCACCAATATCAAAAAGAACGAGTGCAGTAAATGACTTCACCAAAAACTTACCTATTACTGCATCTGGCTGAGCTTCTACCTCCTCCACGCTAACGTGGTTCACATGTCCTTTGTTGAAAGGGTTCGGCTTCTTCCCAGAGCTTCCATTGCCATTTCCATTCTGGGCTTCAGGACATTCATTGGCATAATGTCCAGTCTTCTGGCACTTAAAGCAAGTGACTCGGCTCAGGTCTCGCTTAGCTGGGGTTGAAGGGTTGGTACGGTTCTGGCCGTTGCTTCCTCCATTCCCATTACCATTCTTGGGGCCATTATGGTTGTGCGAACTACCTCCTCCATGGGTATGCTGAAACTATCCTCCCGATCTCGGGGTAAAACGTGGCTTCTGCTGAGCTCCAGAATTGTACTTCCCTTGTCCATACTTCCTTTTACGGTTTTCAATCTGCTGCTGCTTCCCTTCAATCATGAGAGCTCTATCTACCAACTCCTGGTAGTTGTTGAAGGTTGCTACCATCAACTGCATGCTCAGCTCATCATTCAGTCCTTCGAGAAACTTCTCCTGCTTGGCTGCATCTGTAGCAACGTCATCTGGAGCATAACGTGCTAACTTACTAAAGTCCTCCACATACTGGCCTACGGTGCATCCTCCTTGGCGTAGGTTGCGAAACTCACGCTTCTTCATAGCCATAGCTCCTGCTGAAACATGGGCAGTACGGAAAGCTTGCTGAAACTGGTCCCATGTGACAGTGTCAATAGGGTGTGTGGCTGTGTAATTCTCCCACCATGATGCTGCGGGTCCATCAAGCTGATGTGCGGCAAAACGCACTCTCTCCGCATCTGTGCATCCTGCAGTGGTCAACTCCCTTCCAACTTTGCGGAGCCAATCATCTGCAACAATCGGCTCGGTGCTGCTGGAAAACACCGGCGGATTTAGCCTCAAGAAACGGGCTAAGTGATCAACAGGTGGTGGTGGTGGGTTGTTGTTGTTGTTGTTGTTGCCTTGGTTCTGTACTAACACTTGCATCAGGGCATTCTGCTGCTGAATCAACTGAGTGATCTCCGGTGGGAAAACAAATCCGGTGTCGCGTCTCGGAGGCATCTGATAGGTTTAGAAAAGATGAGAATTTAGAATAGAATGAGGTCTAGAGAGAAAACACTACCCATATGCTCATGAGACAAACACAATCAATATCACTCAATCAATTCAAACAAGGCATACAATCGATCTAACTATCGTTACAAAGTGCTCGGACTATACTATATACATAGGGGAATACTACTACTGATTATGGTGGTCTACTAGAAATTTTGATCGGTCGAAGACTCCATGATATCCGTTCCAGCTTCATCAACAAAGTCATCTTCACTGGGGTCTGAGTCGGTGTCGTCGATGATGATGTAGTTATCCGGGCAAGTAGAATCGTCATCTTCCCCTCCTGGTGCTGGGTCTCCCATGAATACTCCGATCTTCTTTATCAGGTCGTCATTCTTCTCCAACAACGTGGCGATCTCCTCCTCATATCCATCGCGCGTAGACTTGAGTTCTTCCTCCAACTCCGTGATCTTGGTCAATGCCTTCTTCAGATCTAACATGTCTACGCACATCTGGTTCTCCTGGGGATGAATGTGTTGGTTTTGCTCCTGGATGAAAGCTGCAATTGATCCATCCTTCTTGGTGCTGATCATCTCCCATTGCTCATCTCGGCGTCCACAAATCTGATAAATAGTATCCTTATGCTCCCTGTGGTAGACTTCTCCAATGCGTCCCATAGAGATGTGGGCTGCCATGCTCTTCCCTAAACTCCAGGTTGGTGCATCAAAGGAAAACTCTATAGGCTCAGTGACTGGCGTAAACGTCCTTCCTGGAACTTGAACTTGAATCTTCCAGCGCTCCTATTCTGGTAGTGTGGCTTTGTAAGTCCCGGTGAAGCTTGGTATTCCGATGTTCAGGTACTTAGTGACTTCCTTCAAGTGTCGTCCAAAAGGTGTATCTTCATCCGGTTGCATGAACTTGTTCCTTGCATCCGCCATTCCTAAAAGAGTAGAAAGTGGAGAGGAGTCAGAAATGAGAAGAGAGTAGTGTTCTAGGGTTTAAGCTTAGTGGTCGTGTCCTACAGTCAGCGTGTGCTCTGATACCACCTTTGTAGCGACCAGACCTCAAACAGTCTGATCTACCGTGCACCAGTGTCATCCCTGGATCAGTAATGCTGACACGCACAGTACAATGGAGGATTTATAACAGAGTAGCAATCACACACTTATTACAACGAGTATCTCAAGAGAGAAATAAGTATGACAAATATGGCTTAAGGCCATCTAAAACGATAACAGCGGAAGACTTGGAAGATAAGTGAGTCCATCAACTCCAACGGCATCACTGAGTATAAGACCACGACCTAAGGCACCTTACTCGTCGTCTGAAAAGTCTGCAACATGAAACGTTGCAGCCCGAAAATGGGTCAGCACATGGAATATGCTGGCAATGTAACACATAGAGAGTAATGAACATAATAATGCTATACTACATGCATATATGGCTGGTAGAAGGCTCTATGGTTACAGTTTTGCGAAAAGCCAATTTTTCCCTACTGCAAAGGAATAAATTTTATTTAACTATCATGGTGGTTGTTAAACATTGAGATGGTTGACAGCATCTCAATCCCAATTAAGTATCATCATTAACCCAACAAAATTAATTAAAGTAACATGATGAGATTCACATGATAATCCAAGTACTAGATACTCAAGATGTCCATAACCGGGGACACGGCTAACCATGATTAGTTTATACACTCTGCAGAGGTTTGTGCACTTTTCCCCACAAGACTCGATCTCCTCCGTTGGATTCTCGCACTTCATGGTGTTTGAGAAACGGATGACCGAGACACAGTCTTTCAGAAGCGTTAACTCTCTACTCCGGGTAGACAGTACCACCTACATCCCCTACATCTGCTAGTCTACCTCTTCAAGAGCTCACACAACCTACTCAACTATGCTAGAGCCCATAATAGCTTGCGGCTGCACACGGAAGTTTCTAGCATGAATAATCTCATGATCCCTTTGAACCTGGGTGGCGGTCCAAAAGAAAACAGGCAATCCTGGAATACCCAGGTACCTCAATCCACCCAGATGTGAGTTTTAGTTGCCACCTTAAGGTTAACCATTAATTAACAATCTCACATCTGTCATGGTAACACTCAAACCCAATCCACGTCTACTAGCATAGCATAGCAATATGAGCAAACGTAGAAGTAACTCCCAAAGGTTTGATAATAAACAGGTAATAGGTACTACCTCAACTACTTCCCAATTCCCACAGTTTAATTAGATCCTAACCATGCAATGTTTGAGGGTTGGTCTAATGCAATAAAACTGGGTAGTAAAAGAGGTATGATCAAAGTGTTACTTGCCTTGCTGATGATCCGTGAAACTTAGAGATTCGAAGTAGCAAGCGGCGCACTCCGGGTACTCTATCGCGAACAAACAAGCAAACAATAAGAACTCATCTAATGCACAGGTAAAACTCAAATGAAGATCTAACCAGAAAGTTCAACTTAAGAACTCCGGTTTGCAAAAAGAATCGAATCAAACGAAGCAACGAAAGTCAAACGGCGAAAGAAACAAGCTTCGTTTAGTAATCTGGATCTAAGTCAAATTTTACAGTAGCAAAAACTTGTTTGAATTGGTTAAACGGAAAGAGAATTTCGAGACGAAACTCTAGGCGCTTGAATCACCTGATTCCGATAAACGAGCTAAAAGATAAACCAGAACGAAAATCTGATCAGAAATCGCGATCTGGAATAATCGCGGAAAATCCAACGAAAAAGAAAACTGGCGAACAGTTAAACGAACGGACGTTCGTTAGCTGCGACAAACTGATGAACATGTTCATTAAAACGAACGGATCGGTGAAGGTTCACTAATTAACTAAACCGAAGAAAAAAATAAACCGATCTATATAAAAAAATAAATCTAGGGTTTCGGAAAAAAATAAACCGAACGGTTTTTGAAAAAAACCGGCACGGCGGCGGCGGCGGCTACCTTGGTCCGGCGGAACTCCGGCGGGGTCGGGACGGGGCTCCGGTGGGTTCGGGAGAGGGCGACGAGGGCAGCGGGGCTCGGGCGTCGTCGGGGGCGGCGAGGGGCGACGAGGGAGGCGGCGTACGGGGCTTCCCGAGGCGGCGGCGTCGGGCTCCTGCTCCGACGGGTCCTCTCGGCGGCGGGGCGGCTTCGGGTCGGGGCGGGGGGGGGTGAGGAGAGGGGCGGCGGGGGAGTATTTAAGGAGGGGGGTGCTGCCTTGGGGAAGGGGCAAGGGGCGGCGGCGACGAGCGGGACTCGGGGCGGCGGCGGTCTCCGTCTCGGTCTCCAGGAGGGAGATGAGGCGCGGGGCTGGGCTGGGCCGTCGGCTGGGTTTCGGCCCAGTCGGCGCGCTTCGCGATTTTTTTTAAATAATTTTCACCTCTCATTTATTTTAATATGAAATAGTTTTTCGGAGAGAAAAATAATTAAAACCAAAAATCCTCGTTTCATCATTTGATAAAAATAAAATATGTAAACCGCGAAAAATCCCCAACTCTCTCCTAGGGTCCTTGAGTTGCTTAGGATTTCGAGGATTTGCCAAAATGCAATAAAATATGCTATGCAATGATGATCTAATGTATAACATTCCAAATTGAAAATTTGGGATGTTACAAACCTACCCCCTTAAGAGGAATCTCGCCCTCGAGATTCGGGTTGGCTAGAAAATAGGTGAGAGTGGTTCTTCTATAGATCTTCCTCTCGCTCCCAGGTGGCTTCGTCCTCGGTATGGTGACTCCACTGAACTTTGCAAAACTTGATAACCTTGCTGCGGGTGACTCGGCTGGCATACTCAAGAATCTTAACTGGTTTCTCCTCATAGGTCAAGTCACTATCCAGCTGAATCGCTTCCAATGGCACCGTATCTCTCAGTGGTATCTCAGCCATCTCTGCGTGGCACTTCTTCAACTGGGAAACGTGAAATACATCATGAACTCCTGACAATCCTTCAGGCAATTCCAGCTTGTAGGCAACTTCTCCCATACGCTCCAAAACTTTGTATGGTCCTACAAAACGTGGCGCTAACTTTCCTTTAACTCCAAAGCGCTTAACTCCTCGAAGTGGTGATACTCGTAGGTAAACTCTGTCTCCGACTTCGTGAACTGTCTCCTTGCGTTTAGAATCCGCATAACTCTTCTGCCTGGACTGGGCTACCTTGAGCCTATCGCGAATCAATTTCACCTTTCTGTTCTGATTCCTTAATCAAATCTGGTCCAAACAACTGGCGGTCTCCAACTTCGTTCCACAACAAGGGTGTTCTGCACCTCCTTCCGTACAAAGCTTCGAAAGGGGCCATCTTCAAACTGGTTTGATAACTGTTGTTGTAAGAAAACTCTGCATACGGCAAATTGTCGTCCCAACTAGATCCATAATCTAGCGCACAAGCTCTCAGCATATCTTCCAAAATCTGATTGACTCTCTCGGTCTGTCCGTCTGTCTGTGGGTGAAAGGCTGTACTGAACTCTAGCCTGGTACCCAAAGTTTCATGTAACTGATTCCAAAACTTTGAAGTAAACTGGGTTCCTCTACCTGATACAATGGTCCTCGGAACTCCATGCGGACATACGATCCTGGTCATGTATATCTTTGCCAACTTAGCACTGGTGTAAGTGGTCTTCACTGGGATGAAATGAGCTACTTTCGTCAAACGATCGACTACAACCCATATTGAGTCATAGCCTGAACGAGTCCTGGGCAATCCCGTGATAAAATCCATGCCTAGTTTATCCCATTTCCATTCGGGTATCGGCAATGGCTGTAGCAATCCTGCTGGCTTCTGATGCTCTGCCTTCACTCTCTGACATACATCACAAACTGCTACATACTCCGCAATATCCTTCTTCATTCCGGTCCACCAGAAAGTATCCTTCAAATCCAAATACATCTTGGTATTTCCTGGGTGAATCGAATACGGCGAATCATGGGCCTCTTGCAAGATCAACTTCCTGATCTCCGGATCATTGGGCACATAAACGCGGTCCTCAAACCATAAGGTATCGTGCTCATCCTCACGAAATCCCTTGGCTTTTCCTTTACTCATCCTTTTCTTTATCTCGTCAATCTTCCTTGTCTGTCTTCTGAGCTTCTCTGATCTTTTCCATCAGGGTAGACTGAATCTCCAACGTTGCTAAATAGCCTCTTGGAACTATCTCCAAACATAGCTCGCGAAGATCCTCGGCTAATAATTTCGGTAACTCTCCGGTCATGAGGGTGTTAACATGGCTCTTGCGGCTCAACGCATCAGCTACTACGTTAGCCTTCCCTGGGTGATAATGCAATCTCATATCATAATCCTTAATGAGCTCCAACCATCTCCTTTGCCTGAGATTCAACTCCTTCTGCGTGAAAATGTACTTCAAACTCTTGTGATCCGTGTACACCTCACAGTGATTTCCGATGAGAAAATGTCTCCATGTCTTCAACGCATGTACTACGGCTGCTAACTCCAAATCATGGGTGGCATAATTCTTCTCATGGGGTTTAAGTTGTCGTGAAGCATATGAAACAACTCTTCCCTCCTGCATTAGCACTGCTCCAAGTCCTCGACGTGAAGCGTCGCAATATACTTCATAATCCTTGCGTTGATCTGGCAGAATCAGCACTGGTGATGTAACCAAACGTTTCTTCAACTCTTGGAAACTAGCTTCACATTCCTCAGTCCAATTGAACTTGGTGTCCTTCTTTAACAGCTCTGTCATGGGCTTAGCAATCCTCGAGAAATTCTCAATGAACCTCCGGTAGTATCCTGCAAGTCCAAGAAAACTCCGGATCTCTCCAACTGATGTGGGTGATTCCCAGTTTGTCACAGTGTCGACTTTGGTGGGGTCTACTGCTATTCCTTCTCCGGATATAACATGTCCGAGGAATCCAACTTCCTTCAACCAAAACTCACATTTGCTGAACTTGGCGTATAACTGATGTTCTCTGAGCTTCTCAAGTACCAAACGCAAATGTTCCTTATGCTCCTCTTCATTCTTGGAGTAGACCAAAATGTCATCAATGAACACTACGACGAACTTATCCAAAAACTCCATAAACACTTTGTTCATCAGGTTCATGAAATAGGCAGGTGCGTTAGTCAGACCAAATGACATAACGGTATACTCGTACAGCCCATACCTGGTGGTAAAAGCCGTCTTAGGTATATCCTGCTCTCGAATCTTTAACTGATGGTATCCTGATCGTAGATCGATCTTGGAAAATACCTTAGCTCCTTGTAATCGGTCAAACAAATCATTGATCATCGGCAGTGGGTACTTATTTTTGATGGTCACTTCATTCAATCCTCGATAATCAACAACCATCCTCAACGATCCATCTTTCTTCTCCACTAGAAGTACGGGTGATCCCCAAGGTGACGAACTTGGGCGAATATAGCCTTTATCCAGTAACTCCTTAATCTGCTTCTTAATCTCCTCCAAATCTTTTGCGGGCATCCTGTACGGTCTCTTAGATATCGGCCCTGTGCCTGGCAAAAGTTCAATCAAAAACTCTATTTCTCTATCTGGTGGCATGCCTGGCAACTCTTCTGGAAATACATCCGGGTAATCCTTCACCACTGGTACTTCTTCCTGTACAACTCCTGATAAGGAATTTACTTGAGTCCTCTTCGGCACATGCCGGGATACATACTTAATCCTTCTTCCTTCTGGGGTGGTAAGCAAAATCGACTTACTGGCGCACTCAATGTTCCCTCCATACTTCGATAACCAATCCATGCCTAATATCACATCCAATCCTTGCGATTCCAGTACTATTAGGTCCGAGGGAAACAAGTAGTTACCAATCCTTAATGGTAACCGATCACACCATAAACTAGGCCATATACTCTGCTCCTGGCGAGGTTACTAACATGGGTGACCTAAGGGCTTGGGTTGGCAGTTTATACTTATCCACAAATCCCCTTGATATGTATGAATGCGATGCACCAGTATCAAAAAGAACGAGTGCAGTAAATGACTTAACCAAAAACTTACCTATTACTGCATCTGGCTGAGCTTCAACCTCCTCCACGCTAACGTGGTTCACATGTCCTTTGTTGAAAGGGTTCGGCTTCTTCCCAGAGCTTCCATTGCCATTTCCATTCTGGGCTTCAGGACATTCATTGGCATAATGTCCAGTCTTCTGGCACTTAAAGCAAGTGACTTGGCTCAGGTCTCTCTTAGCTGGGGTTGAAGGGTTGGTACGGTTCTGGCCGTTGCTTCCTCCATTCCCATTACCATTCTTGGGGCCATTATGGTTGTGCGAACTACCTCCTCCATGGGTATGCTGAAACTGTCCTCCCGATTTCGGGGTAAAACGTGGCTTCTGCTGAGCTCCAGAATTGTACTTCCCTTGTCCATACTTCCTCTTACGGTTTTCAATCTGCTGCTGCTTCCCTTCAATCATGAGAGCTCTATCTACCAACTCCTGGTAGTTGTTGAAGGTTGCTACCATCAACTGCATGCTCAGCTCATCATTCAGTCCTTCCAGAAACTTCTCCTGCTTGGCTGCATCTGTAGCAACGTCATCTGGAGCATAACGTGCTAACTTACTAAAGTCCTCCACATACTGGCCTACGGTGCGTCCTCCTTGGCGTAGGTTGCGAAACTCACGCTTCTTCATAGCCATAGCTCCTGCTGAAACATGGGCAGTACGGAAAGCTTGCTGAAACTGGTCCCATGTGACAGTGTCAATAGGGTGTGTGGCTGTGTAATTCTCCCACCATGATGCTGCGGGTCCATCAAGCTGATGTGCGGCAAAACGCACTCTCTCCGCATCTGTGCATCCTGCAGTGGTCAACTCCCTTCCAACTTTGCGGAGCCAATCATCTGCAACAATCGGCTCGGTGCTGCTGGAAAACACCGGCGGATTTAGCCTCAAGAAACGGGCTAAGTGATCAACAGGTGGTGGTGGTGGGTTGTTGTTGTTGTTGTTGTTGCCTTGGTTCTGTACTAACACTTGCATCAGGGCATTCTGCTGCTGAATCAACTGAGTGATCTCCGGTGGGAAAACAAATCCGGTGTCGCGTCTCGGAGGCATCTGATAGGTTTAGAAAAGATGAGAATTTAGAATAGAATGAGGTCTAGAGAGAAAACACTACCCATATGCTCATGAGACAAACACAATCAATATCACTCAATCAATCAACAAGGCATACAATCGATCTAACTATCGTTACAAAGTGCTCGGACTATACTATATACATGGGGGAATACTACTACTGATTATGGTGGTCTACTAGAAATTTTGATCGGTCGAAGACTCCATGATATCTGCTCCAGCTTCATCAACAAAGTCATCTTCACTGGGGTCTGAGTCGGTGTCGTCGATGATGATGTAGTTATCCGGGCAAGTAGAATCGTCATCTTCTCCTCCTGGTGCTGGGTCTCCCATGAATACTCCGATCTTCTTTATCAGGTCGTCATTCTTCTCCAACAACGTGGCGATCTCCTCCTCATATCCATCGCGCGTAGACTTGAGTTCTTCCTCCAACTCCGTGATCTTGGTCAATGCCTTCTTCAGATCTAACATGTCTGCGCACATCTGGTTCTCCTGGCGACGAATGTGTTGGTTTTGCTCCTGGATGAAAGCTGCAATTGATCCATCCTTCTTGGTGCTGATCATCTCCCATTGCTCATCTCGGCGTCCACAAATCTGATAAATAGTATCCTTAAGCTCCCTGTGGTAGACTTCTCCAATGCGTCCCATAGAGATGTGGGCTGCCATGCTCTTCCCTAAACTCCAGGTTGGTGCATCAAAGGAAAACTCTATAGGCTCAGTGACTGGCGTAAACGTCCTTCCTGGAACTTGAACTTGAATCTTCCAGCGCTCCTCTTCTGGTAGTGTGGCTTTGTAAGTCCCGGTGAAGCTTGGTATTCCGATGTTCAGGTACTTAGTGACTTCCTTCAAGTGTCGTCCAAAAGGTGTATCTTCATCCGGTTGCATGAACTTGTTCCTTGCATCCGCCATTCCTAAAAGAGTAGAAAGTGGAGAGGAGTCAGAAATGAGAAGAGAGTAGTGTTCTAGGGTTTAAGCTTAGTGGTCGTGTCCTACAGTCAGTGTGTGCTCTGATACCACCTTTGTAGCGACCAGACCTCAAACAGTCTGATCTACCGTGCACCAGTGTCATCCCTGGATCAGTAATGCTGACACGCACAGTACAAATGGAGGATTTATAACAGAGTAGCAATCACACACTTATTACAACGAGTATCTCAAGAGAGAAATAAGTATGACAAATATGGCTTAAGGCCATCTAAAACGATAACAGCGGAAGACTTGGAAGATAAGTGAGTCCATCAACTCCAACGGCATCACTGAGTATAAGACCACGACCTAAGGCACCTTACTCGTCGTCTGAAAAGTCTGCAACATGAAACGTTGCAGCCCGAAAATGGGTCAGCACATGGAATATGCTGGCAATGTAACACATAGAGAGTAATGAACATAATAATGCTATACTACATGCATATATGGCTGGTAGAAGGCTCTATGGTTACAGTTTTGCGAAAAGCCAATTTTTCCCTACTGCAAAGGAATAAATTTTATTTAACTATCATGGTGGTTGTTAAACATTGAGAATGGTTGACAGCATCTCAATCCCAATTAAGTATCATCATTAACCCAACAAAATTAATTAAAGTAACATGATGAGATTCACATGATAATCCAAGTACTAGATACTCAAGATGTCCATAACCGGGGACACGGCTAACCATGATTAGTTTATACACTCTGCAGAGGTTTGTGCACTTTTCCCCACAAGACTCGATCTCCTCCGTTGGATTCTCGCACTACATGGTGTTTGAGAAACGGATGACCGAGACACAGTCTTTCAGAAGCGTTAACTCTTACGATCCGGGTAGACAGTACCACCTACATCCCCTACATCTGCTAGTCTACCTCTTCAAGAGTTCACACAACCTACTCAACTATGCTAGAGCCCATAATAGCTTGCGGCTGCACACGGAAGTTTCTAGCATGAATAATCTCATGATCCCTTTGAACCTGGGTGGCGGTCCAAAAGAAAACAGGCAATCCTGGAATACCCAGGTACCTCAATCCACCCAGATGTGAGTTTTAGTTGCCACCTTAAGGTTAACCATTAATTAACAATCTCACATCTGTCATGGTAACACTCAAACCCAATCCACGTCTACTAGCATAGCATAGCAATATGAGCAAACGTAGAAGTAACTCCCAAAGGTTTGATAATAAACAGGTAATAGGTACTACCTCAACTACTTCCCAATTCCCACAGTTTAATTAGATCCTAATCATGCAATGTTTGAGGGTTGGTCTAATGCAATAAAACTGGGTAGTAAAAGAGGTATGATCAAAGTGTTACTTGCCTTGCTGATGATCCGTGAAACCTAGAGATTCGAAGTAGCAAGCGGCGCACTCCGGGTACTCTATCGCAAACAAACAAGCATACAATAAGCACTCATCTAATGCACAGGTAAAACTCAAATAAAGATCTAACCAGAAAGTTCAACTTAAGAACTTCGGTTTGCAAAAAGAATCGAATCAAACGAAGCAACGAAAGTCAAACGGCGAAAGAAACAAGCTTCGTTTACTAATCTGGATCTAAGTCAAATTTTACAGTAGCAAAAACTTGTTTGAATAGGTTAAACGGAAAGAGAATTTCGAGACGAAACTCTAGGCGCTTGAATCGCCTGATTCCGATAAACGAGCTAAAAGATAAACCAGAACGAAGATCTGATCAGAAATCGCGATCTGGTATAATCGCGGAAAATCCGACGAAAAAGAAAACTGACGAACAGTTAAAAAAACGGACGTTCGTCAGCTGCGACAAACCGACGAACACGTTCGTTAAAACGAACGGATCGATGAACGTTCACTAACTAACTAAACCGAAGAAAAAAAATAAACCGATCTATATAAAAAAATAAATCTAGGGTTTCGAAAAAAAATAAACCGAACGGTTTAAAAAAATCCGGCACGGCGGCGGCGGCTACCTCGGTCCGGCGGAACTCCGGCGGGGTCGGGACAGGGCTCCGGCGGGTTCGGGAGAGGGCGGCGGGGCTCGGGCGTCGTGGGGGCGGCGAGGGGCGACGAGGGCGGCGGCGTACGGGGCTTCCCGAGGCGGCGGCGTCGGGCTCCTGCTCCGGCGGGTCCTCTCGGCGGCGGGGCGGCTTCGGGTCGGGGCGGGGGTGAGGAGAGGGGCGGCGGGGGAGTATTTAAGGAGGGGGGTGCTGCCTTGGGGAAGGGGCAAGGGGCGGCGGCGACGAGCGGGACTCGGGGCGGCGGCGGTCTCCGTCTCGGTCTCCAGGAGGGAGACGAGGCGCGGGGCTGGGCTGGGCCGTCGGCTGGGTTTCGGCCCAGTCGGCGCGCTTCGTGATTTTTTTTAAAATAATTTCGCCGAACCTAAAAACAAATCATAGAAAAATAAATAAAAATCTAAAAATGCCAAAACAAATTTTCACCGTCTAATTAAAATAATTAGAAGGAGATGAACATTTTCTTGGCCCAAAAATGCAGTTTTGAAAACTTGCAATTTTTCTAATGCAATTAAAATTGCAAATAAAAATCCGAATAAAATTCAATATTTGATTTTAATATTTTTCCTCCAATATTTCAATTATTTTGGAGAAGTCATATTTTCTCCTCTCATTTATTTTAATATGAAATAGTTTTTCGGAGAGAAAAATAATTAAAACCAAAAATCCTCGTTTCATCATTTGATAAAAATAAAATATGAAAACCGCGAAAAATCCCCAACTCTCTCCTAGGGTCCTTGAGTTGCTTAGGATTTCGAAGATTTGCCAAAATGCAATAAAATATGCTATGCAATGATGATCTAATGTATAACATTCCAAATTGAAAATTTGGGATGTTACAAACCTACCCCCTTAAGAGGAATCTCGCCCTCGAGATTCGGGTTGGCTAGAAAATAGGTGAGAGTGGTTCTTCCGTAGATCTTCCTCTCGCTCCCAGGTGGCTTCGTCCTCGGTATGGTGACTCCACTGAACTTTGCAAAACTTGATAACCTTGCTGCGGGTGACTCGGCTGGCATACTCAAGAATCTTAACTGGTTTCTCCTCATAGGTCAAGTCACTATCCAGCTGAATCGCTTCCAATGGCACCGTATCTCTCAGTGGTATCTCAGCCATCTCTGCGTGGCACTTCTTCAACTGGGAAACGTGAAATACATCATGAACTCCTGACAATCCTTCAGGCAATTCCAGCTTGTAGGCAACTTCTCCCATACGCTCCAAAACTTTGTATGGTCCTACAAAACGTGGCGCTAACTTTCCTTAACTCCAAAGCGCTTAACTCCTCGAAGTGGTGATACTCGTAGGTAAACTCTGTCTCCGACTTCGTGAACTGTCTCCTTGCGTTTAGAATCCGCATAACTCTTCTGCCTGGACTGGGCTACCTTGAGCCTATCGCGAATCAACTTCACTTTCTGTTCAGACTCTTTAATCAAATCTGGTCCAAACAACTGGCGGTCTCCAACTTCGTCCCATAACAATGGTGTTCTACACCTCCTTCCGTATAAAGCTTCGAAAGGGGCCATCTTCAAACTGGTTTGATAACTGTTGTTGGAAGAAAACTCTGCATACGGCAAATTGTCGTCCCAACTAGATCCATAATCTAGCGCACAAGCTCTCAGCATATCTTCCAAAATCTGATTGACTCTCTCGGTCTGTCCGTCTGTCTGTGGGTGAAAGGCTGTACTGAACTCTAGCCTGGTACCCAAAGTTTCATGTAACTGATTCCAAAACTTCGAAGTAAACCGGGTTCCTCTATCTGATACAATGGTCCTCGGAACTCCATGCAAACATACGATCCTGGTCATGTATATCTTTGCCAACTTAGCACTGGTGTAAGTGGTCTTCACTGGGATGAAATGAGCTACTTTCGTCAAACGATCGACTACAACCCATATTGAGTCATAGCCTGAACGAGTCCTGGGCAATCCCGTGATAAAATCCATGCCTAGTTTATCCCATTTCCATTCGGGTATCGGCAATGGCTGTAGCAATCCTGCTGGCTTCTGATGCTCTGCCTTCACTCTCTGACATACATCACAAACTGCTACATACTCCGCAATATCCTTCTTCATTCCGGTCCACCAGAAAGTATCCTTCAAATCCAAATACATCTTGGTATTTCCTGGGTGAATCGAATACGGTGAATCATGGGCCTCTTGCAAGATCAACTTCCTGATCTCCGGATCATTGGGCACATAAACGCGGTCCTCAAACCATAAGGTATCGTGCTCATCCTCACGAAATCCCTTGGCTTTTCCTTTACTCATCCTTTTCTTTATCTCGTCAATCTCCTTGTCTGTCTTCTGAGCTTCTCTGATCTTTTCCATCAAGGTAGACTGAATCTCCAACGTTGCTAAATAGCCTCTTGGAACTATCTCCAAACATAGCTCGCGAAGATCCTCGGCTAATAATTTCGGTAACTCTCCGGTCATGAGGGTGTTAACATGGCTCTTGCGGCTCAACGCATCAGCTACTACGTTAGCCTTCCCGGGGTGATAATGCAATCTCATATCATAATCCTTAATGAGCTCCAACCATCTCCTTTGCCTGAGATTCAACTCCTTCTGCGTGAAAATGTACTTCAAACTCTTGTGATCCGTGTACACCTCACAGTGATTTCCGATGAGAAAATGTCTCCATGTCTTCAACGCATGTACTACGACTGCTAACTCCAAATCATGCGTGGCATAATTCTTCTCATGGGGTTTAAGTTGTCGTGAAGCATATGAAACAACTCTTCCCTCCTGCATTAGCACTGCTCCAAGTCCTCGACGTGAAGCGTCGCAATATACTTCATAATCCTTGCGTTGATCTGGCAGAATCAGCACTGGTGATGTAACCAAACGTTTCTTCAACTCTTGGAAACTAGCTTCACATTCCTCAGTCCAATTGAACTTGGTGTCCTTCTTTAACAGCTCTGTCATGGGCTTAGCAATCCTCGAGAAATTCTCAATGAACCTCCGGTAGTATCCTGCAAGTCCAAGAAAACTCCGGATCTCTCCAACTGATGTGGGTGATTCCCAGTTGTTACAGTGTCGACTTTGGTGGGGTCTACTGCTATTCCTTCTCCGGATATAACATGTCCGAGGAATCCAACTTCCTTCAACCAAAACTCACATTTGCTGAACTTGGCGTATAACTGATGTTCTCTGAGCTTCTCAAGTACCAAACGCAAATGTTCCTTATGCTCCTCTTCATTCTTGGAGTAGACCAAAATGTCATCAATGAACACTACGACGAACTTATCCAAAAACTCCATAAACACTTTGTTCATCAGGTTCATGAAATAGGCAGGTGCGTTAGTCAGACCAAATGACATAACGGTATACTCATACAGCCCATACCTGGTGGTAAAAGCCGTCTTAGGTATATCCTGCTCTCGAATCTTCAACTGATGGTATCCTGATCGTAGATCGATCTTGGAAAATACCTTAGCTCCTTGTAATCGGTCAAACAAATCATTGATCATCGGCAGTGGGTACTTATTTTTGATGGTCACTTCATTCAATCCACGATAATCAACAACCATCCTCAACGATCCATCTTTCTTCTCCACTAGAAGTACGGGTGATCCCCAAGGTGAAGAACTTGGGAGAATATAGCCTTTATCCAGTAACTCCTTAATCTGCTTCTTAATCTCCTCCAAATCTTTTGCGGGCATCCTGTACGGTCTCTTAGATATTGGCCCTGTGCCTGGCAAAAGCTCAATCAAAAACTCAATGTCTCTATCTGGTGGCATGCCTGGCAACTCTTCTGGAAATACATCCGGGTAATCCTTCACCACTGGTACTTCCTCCTGTACAACTCCTGATAAGGAATTTACTTGAGTCCTCTTCGGCACATGCCGGGATACATACTTAATCCTTCTTCCTTCTGGGGTGGTAAGCAAAATCGACTTACTGGCGCACTCAATGTTCCCTCCATACTTCGATAACCAATCCATGCCTAATATCACATCCAATCCTTGCGATTCCAGTACTATTAGGTCCGAGGGAAACACGTAGTTACCAATCCTTAATGGTAACCGATCACACCATAAACTAGCCATATACTCTGCTCCTGGCGAGGTTACTAACATGGGTGACCTAAGGGCTTGGGTTGGCAGTTTATACTTATCCACAAATCCCCTTGATATGTATGAATGCGATGCACCAGTATCAAAAAGAACGAGTGCAGTAAATGACTTAACCAAAAACTTACCTATTACTGCATCTGGCTGAGCTTCAACCTCCTCCACGCTAACGTGGTTCACATGTCCTTTGTTGAAAGGGTTCGGCTTCTTCCCAGAGCTTCCATTGCCATTTCCATTCTGGGCTTCAGGACATTCATTGGCATAATGTCCAGTCTTCTGGCACTTAAAGCAAGTGACTTGGCTCAGGTCTCTCTTAGCTGGGGTTGAAGGGTTGGTACGGTTCTGGCCGTTGCTTCCTCCATTCCCATTACCATTCTTGGGGCCATTATGGTTGTGCGAACTACCTCCTCCATGGGTATGCTGAAACTGTCCTCCCGATTTCGGGGTAAAACGTGGCTTCTGCTGAGCTCCAGAATTGTACTTCCCTTGTCCATACTTCCTTTTACGGTTTTCAATCTGCTGCTGCTTCCCTTCAATCATGAGAGCTCTATCTACCAACTCCTGGTAGTTGTTGAAGGTTGCTACCATCAACTGCATGCTCAGCTCATCATTCAGTCCTTCCAGAAACTTCTCCTGCTTGGCTGCATCTGTAGCAACGTCATCTGGAGCATAACGTGCTAACTTACTAAAGTCCTCCACATACTGGCCTACGGTGCGTCCTCCTTGGCGTAGGTTGCGAAACTCACGCTTCTTCATAGCCATAGCTCCTGCTGAAACATGGGCAGTACGGAAAGCTTGCTGAAACTGGTCCCATGTGACAGTGTCAATAGGGTGTGTGGCTGTGTAATTCTCCCACCATGATGCTGCGGGTCCATCAAGCTGATGTGCGGCAAAACGCACTCTCTCCGCATCTGTGCATCCTGCAGTGGTCAACTCCCTTCCAACTTTGCGGAGCCAATCATCTGCAACAATCGGCTCGGTGCTGCTGGAAAACACCGGCGGATTTAGCCTCAAGAAACGGGCTAAGTGATCAACAGGTGGTGGTGGTGGGTTGTTGTTGTTGTTGTTGCCTTGGTTCTGTACTAACACTTGCATCAGGGCATTCTGCTGCTGAATCAACTGAGTGATCTCCGGTGGGAAAACAAATCCGGTGTCGCGTCTCGGAGGCATCTGATAGGTTTAGAAAAGATGAGAATTTAGAATAGAATGAGGTCTAGAGAGAAAACACTACCCATATGCTCATGAGACAAACACAATCAATATCACTCAATCAATCAAACAAGGCATACAATCGATCTAACTATCGTTACAAAGTGCTCGGACTATACTATATACATGGGGGAATACTACTACTGATTATGGTGGTCTACTAGAAATTTTGATCGGTCGAAGACTCCATGATATCTGCTCCAGCTTCATCAACAAAGTCATCTTCACTGGGGTCTGAGTCGGTGTCGTCGATGATGATGTAGTTATCCGGGCAAGTAGAATCGTCATCTTCTCCTCCTGGTGCTGGGTCTCCCATGAATACTCCGATCTTCTTTATCAGGTCGTCATTCTTCTCCAACAACGTGGCGATCTCCTCCTCATATCCATCGCGCGTAGACTTGAGTTCTTCCTCCAACTCCGTGATCTTGGTCAATGCCTTCTTCAGATCTATCATGTCGGCGCACATCTGGTTCTCCTGGCGACGAATGTGTTGGTTTTGCTCCTGGATGAAAGCTGCAATTGATCCATCCTTCTTGGTGCTGATCATCTCCCATTGTTCTTCTCGGCGTCCACAAATCTGATAAATAGTATCCTTAAGCTCCCTGTGGTAGACTTCTCCAATGCGTCCCATAGAGATGTGGGCTGCCATGCTCTTCCCTAAACTCCAGGTTGGTGCATCAAAGGAAAACTCTATAGGCTCAGTGACTGGCGTAAACGTCCTTCCTGGAACTTGAACTTGAATCTTCCAGCGCTCCTCTTCTGGTAGTGTGGCTTTGTAAGTCCCGGTGAAGCTTGGTATTCCGATGTTCAGGTACTTAGTGACTTCCTTCAAGTGTCGTCCAAAAGGTGTATCTTCATCCGGTTGCATGAACTTGTTCCTTGCATCCGCCATTCCTAAAAGAGTAGAAAGTGGAGAGGAGTCAGAAATGAGAAGAGAGTAGTGTTCTAGGGTTTAAGCTTAGTGGTCGTGTCCTACAGTCAGCGTGTGCTCTGATACCACCTTTGTAGCGACCAGACCTCAAACAGTCTGATCTACCGTGCACCAGTGTCATCCCTGGATCAGTAATGCTGACACGCACAGTACAATGGAGGATTTATAACAGAGTAGCAATCACACACTTATTACATCGAGTATCTCAAGAGAGAAATAAGTATGACAAATATGGCTTAAGGCCATCTAAAACGATAACAGCGGAAGACTTGGAAGATAAGTGAGTCCATCAACTCCAACGGCATCACTGAGTATAAGACCACGACCTAAGGCACCTTACTCGTCGTCTGAAAAGTCTGCAACATGAAACGTTGCAGCCCGAAAACGGGTCAGCACATGGAATATGCTGGCAATGTAACACATAGAGAGTAATGAACATAATAATGCTATACTACATGCATATATGGCTGGTAGAAGGCTCTATGGTTACAGTTTTGCGAAAAGCCAATTTTTCCCTACTGCAAAGGAATAAATTTTATTTAACTATCATGGTGGTTGTTAAACATTGAGAATGGTTGACAGCATCTCAATCCCAATTAAGTATCATCATTAACCCAACAAAATTAATTAAAGTAACATGATGAGATTCACATGATAATCCAAGTACTAGATACTCAAGATGTCCATAACCGGGGACACGGCTAACCATGATTAGTTTATACACTCTGCAGAGGTTTGTGCACTTTTCCCCACAAGACTCGATCTCCTCCGTTGGATTCTCGCACTTCATGGTGTTTGAGAAACGGATGACCGAGACACAGTCTTTCAGAAGTGTTAACTCTTACGATCCGGGTAGACAGTACCACCTACATCCCCTACATCTGCTAGTCTACCTCTTCAAGAGTTCACACAACCTACTCAACTATGCTAGAGCCCATAATAGCTTGCGGCTGCACACGGAAGTTTCTAGCATGAATAATCTCATGATCCCTTTGAACCTGGGTGGCGGTCCAAAAGAAAACAGGCAATCCTGGAATACCCAGGTACCTCAATCCACCCAGATGTGAGTTTTAGTTGCCACCTTAAGGTTAACCATTAATTAACAATCTCACATCTGTCATGGTAACACTCAAACCCAATCCACGTCTACTAGCATAGCATAGCAATATGAGCAAACGTAGAAGTAACTCCCAAGGTTTGATAATAAACAGGTAATAGGTACTACCTCAACTACTTCCCAATACCCACAATTTAATTAGATCCTAATCATGCAATGTTTGAGGATTGGTCTAATGCAATAAAACTGGGTAGTAAAAGAGGTATGATCAAAGTGTTACTTGCCTTGCTGATGATCCGTGAAACCTAGAGATTCGAAGTAGCAAGCGGCGCACTCCGGGTACTCTATCGCAAACAAACAAGCATACAATAAGCACTCATCTAATGCACAGGTAAAACTCAAATAAAGATCTAACCAGAAAGTTCAACTTAAGAACTCCGGTTTGCAAAAAGAATCGAATCAAACGAAGCAACGAAAGTCAAACGGCGAAAGAAACAAGCTTCGTTTACTAATCTGGATCTAAGTCAAATTTTACAGTAGCAAAAACTTGTTTGAATAGGTTTAACGGAAAGAGAATTTCGAGACGAAACTCTAGGCGCTTGAATCGCCTGATTCCGATAAACGAGCTAAAAAGATATACCAGAAACGAAAATCTGATCAGAAATCGCGATCTGGAATAAACGCGGAAAATCCGACGAAAAAGAAAACTGACGAACAGTTAAACGAACGGACATTCGTTAGCTGCGACTAACCGACGAACACGTTCGTTAAAAAAACGGATCGGTGAACATTCACTAACTAACTAAACCGAAAAAATAAATAAACCGATCTATTAAAAAAAATCTAGGGTTTCAAAAAAAATAAACCGAACGGTTTTTAAAAAAAACCGGCAGCGGCGGTGGCGGCTGGGTTACCTCGGCGAGGTACTCCGGCGGGGCTCCGGCGGGGGTCTCCGGGGTGCGGCGAGGGCGGCGGGGTGCGGGCGTCGGGGCGGCGAGGGGCGACGAGGGGGGCGGCGTACGGGCTTCCGGCGGCGGCGTCGGCTCCTGCTCCGCGGCTCTCGGGCGGGCGGCTTCGGGTCGGGGCGGGGTGAGGAGAGGGGCGGCGGGGGAGTATTTAAGGAGGGGGTGCCTTGGGGAGGGGCAAGGGGCGGCCGAGCCCCGGCGGGGTCTCCGCTCGGTCTCCAGGAGGGAGACGCGGGGCTGGGCTGGGCCGTCGGCTGGGCTTCGGCCCAGTCGGCGCGCTTCGCATTTTTTTTTAAATAATTTCGCCGAACCTAAAAAAAATCGTAGAAAAATAAATAAAAATCCAAAAATGCCAAAACAAATTTTCACCGTCTAATTAAAATAATTAGAACGAGATGAACATTTTCTTGGCCCAAAAATGCAGTTTTGAAAACGTGCAATTTTTCTAATGCAATTAAAATTGCAAATAAAATCCGAATAAAATCAATATTTGATTTTAATATTTTTCCTCCAATATTTCAATTATTTTGGAGAAGTCATATTTTCTCCTCTCATTTATTTTAATATGAAATATTTTTCGGAGAGAAAAATAATTAAAACCAAAAATCCTCGTTTCATTATTTGATAAAAATCAAATATGAAAACCGCGAAAAATCCCCAACTCTCTCCGAGGGTCCTTGAGTTGCTTAGGATTTTCGAGGATTTGCCAAAATGCAATAAAATATGCTATGCAATGATGATCTAATGTATAACATTCCAAATTGAAAATTTGGGATGTACAACACATTTTCACAACTTGGTGTGATACCGCGACTGAGTGCTCTCTCTGATTTATCTTTCTGACTATAGTACCATTTTCACATCATGAAAATACTATTCTCTAATGCATTTACACAATGTCCAAACTAGCCCTCTATCTCGCACTATTCTCCAGGGCACGAGATACATTATCTATATAGGTTGTCTCGCAAATTCCCGGACACACCTCTCTCTTAGTAGTTGGCAGATATGATTCCATCATATCATTCGGTAGGATATCCCTGACTGTTAGGCTAGATGGTAATACGAGGCAAAGTTTTATGCTAGTTCGGACCCTTGCAGTCGAGGAAAAAGCCTACTCCTGGTACTGTATATTAGTGATAGGGGTGTGTACAAAGTACACGTGAATACCAGGCATTGTGCGTGTGTGTATACTATCGACAAACTAGCCCCCAAGATTCTATAACATACTCTAGGGTTACAAATCATATATAGTCGGCTTATCACCAGTGGGGATAGAGTCCTCCGCGACTCTGGTAGCTAGCTTCGTGTTGTACACCGAGTCCTCCACATGGGTCTTCGTATAACGCGTCTCGATCCAACCTATGTGGCGCTGGATGGAACCAACCCATGAGTCCTCATGTTGATCCACCACAACTAGAAATGATGTGCCCACCACACCACACACGCAATCGGCCACTAAGAAAATAAGCATATACAATAGTACAATGTTATACATGAAAGTTAATTGCATGGTGCATCCAAAAATATTTGTTCTGCATTGTGAATGTTTATATATTCTCCTAAAATATTAGTCACGGGAAAGAGAAACGAAGGGCATATCTCTCCTTGTCTCCATCGGACATCCCCTCTTTCTACACCACTTTCACGTACGCACACAAACTATCTCTCGGCCCTCTAAAAGTATGCATGCCCACAACACATTCATGCATGACAGTCACTGTATTTCAAGCTAAAGCACTATACGGTCACTGGAGTTCAGAATATGCTCATTACGGTCACCGTATACATTCTTGTGGTGATCATACAGTATCTAGCTCACGATACGTCTCCGTATTTTCTTGATGACACTGACGGACTTTGCATTTGATGCGTGCTCCGTATTTTCTTGATGACACTTACGGTCATTGTATTTGAAGCGAAAGCACGGTATGGTCACTGGACCTCAGAATAAGCTCATCACGGTCACCACGTACATTTTATCGTGCTAACCAACATGTGGTTGGATGGTTAGGAGGACAGTGGTTTCTCGAGCCCACCAGGGTTGAAGTCCCGGTGCTCGCATTCATCCTGGGTTAATTTCAGTATTTTCCGGCGATGTGCTTTCAGTGGGAGACGTTCCACTCAACTACGAGGCACCTATGGTGACTTCGTAAAATCTCAAGATCATATGCTGGCCCACTCTCTCGAAGGTGCTCATAGGGGTAGGGTCTGCGTGTGTGCGCTTATAGCGGTGAGTGTTTGCGCGTATATATGAGCCCTTGCGTCTGTACCGTGTTAAAAAAATACATGTCATGATTATACGGTCACTGGCTCACCCGTACAACTCCGTATTTTGTTGATGACACAATCAATTGACCAGTCAAACGTTCCACGTGGCGCAACTAGTGTTGCACCATCGGGGCGCGTAACCGTGGGCCCACCTGTCCCGTATATGAAAGAAAGAAATGGTAGTTTGAGTCTGTACTGTGTTAATAAAGCTACCCTTGAGCACTGCGGGTTTACCATCCCCGACGAGGAGGGTGACGTCGAAAGTAGCGTAAGTATTGCTACCTCTTGAGCACTGCGTTGGTTTTCCCTTGAAGAGGAAAGGGTGATGCAGTAAAGCAGCGTAAGTATTTCCCTCAGTTTTTGAGAACCAAGGTATCAATCAGTAGGAGGCCACGCACGAGTCCCTCGCACCTACACAAACAAATAAATCCTCGCAACCAACGCAATAAAGGGGTTGTCAATCCCTTCACGGTCACTTACGAGAGTGAGATCTGATAGATATGATAAGATAATATTTTTGGTATTTTTATGATAAAGATGCAAAGTAAAGAAAGCAAAATAAAACGGCCATAAATAACTTGTTGTCGGGAGATTAAATATGATGGAAAATAGACCCGGGGGCCATAGGTTTCACTAGTGGCTTCTCTCGAGAGCATAAGTATTACGGTGGGTAAACAAATTACTGTTGAGCAATTGACAGAATTGAGCATAGTTATGAGAATATCTAGGTATGATCATGTATATAGGCATCACGTCCGAGACAAGTAGACCGACTCCTGCCTGCATCTACTACTATTACTCCACACATCGACCGCTATCCAGCATGCATCTAGAGTATTAAGTTCAAAAGAACAGAGTAACGCTTTAAGTAAGATGACATGATGTAGAGGGATAAACTCATGCAATATGATATAAACCCCATCTTGTTATCCTCGATGGCAACAATACAATACGTGCCTTGCTGCCCCTACTGTCACTGGGAAAGGACACCGCAAGATTGAACCCAAAGCTAAGCACTTCTCCCATTGCAAGAAAGATCAATCTAGTAGGCCAAACCAAACTGATAATTCGAAGAGACTTGCAAAGATAACCAATCATACATAAAAGAATTCAGAGAAGATTCAAATATTGTTCATAGATAAACTTGATCATAAACCCACAATTCATCGGTCTCAACAAACACACCGCAAAAGAAGATTACATCGAATAGATCTCCACAAGAGAGGGGGAGAACATTGTATTGAGATCCAAAAAGAGAGAAGAAGCCATCTAGCTAATAACTATGGACCCGAAGGTCTGAGGTAAACTACTCACACATCATCGGAGAGGCTATGGTGTTGATGTAGAAGCCCTCCGTGATCGATGCCCCCTCCGGCGGAGCTCCGGAAAAGGCCCCAAGATGGGATCTCACGGGTACAGAAGGTTGCGGCGGTGGAATTAGGTTTTTGGCTCCGTATCTGGTAGTTTGGGGGTACGTAGGTATATATAGGAGGAAGAAGTACGTCGGTGGAGCAACGTGGGCCCCACGAGGGTGGAGGGCGCCCAGGGGGTAGGCGCGCCCCCTACCTCGTGCCTTCCTGGTTGATGTCTTGACGTAGGGTCCAAGTCCTCTGGATCACGTTCGTTCCAAAAATCACGTTCCCGAAGGTTTCATTCCGTTTGGACTCCGTTTGATATTCTTTTTCTGCGAAACTCTGAAATAGGCAAAAAACAGCAATTCTGGGCTGGGCCTCCGGTTAATAGGTTAGTCCCAAAAATAATATAAAAGTGTATAATAAAGCCCAATAATGTCCAAAACAGAATATAATATAGCATGGAACAATAAAAAATTATAGATACGTTGGAGACGTATCAAGCATCCCCAAGCTTAATTCCTGCTCGTCCTCGAGTAGGTAAATGATAAAAACAGAATTTTTGATGTGGAATGCTACTTGGCATAATTTCAATGTAATTCTTCTTAATTGTGGTATGAATATTCAGATCCGAAAGATTCAAGATAAAAGTTCATATTGACATAAAAAGTAATAATACTTCAAGCATACTAACTAAGCAATTATGTCCTCTCAAAATAACATGGCCAAAGAAAGTTCATACCTACAAAATCATATAGTTTAGTCATGCTCCATTTTCGTCACACAAGAATGCTCTCATCATGCACAACCCCGATGACATGCCAAGCAATTGTTTCATACTTTAGTAATCTTAAACTTTTTCAACCTTCACGCAATACATGAGCGTGAGCCATGGATATAGCGCTATGGGTGGAATATAATATAATGATGGGGGTTATGTGGAGAAGACAAAAAAGGAGAAAGTCTCACATCAACGAGGCTAATCAATGAGCTATGGATATGCCCATCGATTGATGTTAATGCAAGGAGTAGGGATTGCCATGCAACAGATGCACTAGAGCTATAAATGCATGAAAGCTCAACAAAAGAAACTAAGTGGGTGTGCATCCAACTTGCTTGCTCACGAAGACCTAGGGCTTTTGAGGAAGCCCATCGTTGGAATATACAAGCCAAGTTTATAATGAAAATTCCCACTAGTATATGAAAGTGACAAAACAAGAGACTCTCTATCATGAAGATAATGGTGCTACTTTGAAGCACAAGTGTGGTAAAAGGATAGTAACATTATCCTTCTCTCTTTTTCTCTCATTTTTGGGCCGTCTTCTCCTTTTTTTGTCCTTTCTCTTCTTTTTTATTTTTTTCCTCACTTGGGACAATGCTCTAAAAATGATGATCATCACACTTCTATCTATTTACAACTCAATGATTACAACTCGATACTAGAACAAAGTATGACTCTATATGAATGTCTCCGGCGGTGTAATGGGATATGCAATGAATCAAGAGTGACATGTATGAAAAATTATGAATGGTGGCTTTGCCACAAATACGATGTCAACTACATGATCATGCAAAGCAATATGACAATGATGAGCGTGTCATGATAAACGGAACGGTGGAAAGTTGCATGGCAATATATCTTGGAATGGCTATGGAAATGCCATAATAGGTAGGTATGGTGGCTGTTTTGAGGAAGATATAAGGAGGTTTATGTGTGAAAGAGCGTATCATATCACGGGGTTTGGATGCACCGGAGAAGTTTGCACCAACTCTCAATGTGAGAAAGGGCAATGCACGGTACCGAGGAGGCTAGCAATGATGGAAGGGTAAGAGTGCGTATAATCCATGGACTCAACATTAGTCATAAAGAACTCACATACTTATTACAAAAATCTACAAGTCATCAAAAACCAAGCACTACGCGCATGCTCCTAGGGGGATAGATTGGTAGGAAAAGACCATCGCTCGTCCCCAACCGCCACTCATAAGGAGGACAATCAAAGAACACCTCATGTTTCAAATTTGTTACATAACGTTTACCATACGTGCATGCTACGGGACTTGCAAACTTCAACACAAGTATTTCTCAAATTCACAACTACTCAACTAGCACAACTTTAATATCACTACCTCCATATCTCAAAGCAATCATCAAGCATCAAACTTCTCTTAGTATTCAACACACTCATAAGAAAGTTTTTACTAGTCTTGAATACCTAGCATCTTAGGATTAAGTAAATTACCATGCTGTTTAAGACTCTCAAAATAATATAAGTGAAGCATGAGAGAACAATAGTTTCTATAAAAAAAATCCACCACCATGCTCTAAAAGATATAAGTGAAGCACTAGAGCAAAAACTATATAGCTCAAAAGATATAAGTGAAGCACATAGAGTATTATAATCAATTCCGAATCATGTGTGTCTCTCATCAAAAGGTGTGTCCATAAAAGATGATTGTGGCAAACTAAAAAGCAAATACTCAAATAATACAAGACGCTCCAAGCAAAACACATATCATGTGGTGAATAAAAATATAGCTCTAAGTAAGTTACCGATGGAAGTAGACGAAAGAGGGGATGCCTTCCGGGGCATCCCCAAGATTTGGCTTTTTGGTGTCCTTAGATTATCTTGGGGTGCCATGGGCATCCCCAAGCTTAGTCTCTTTCCACTCCTTGTTCCATAATCCATCAAATCTTTTACCCAAAACTTGAAAACTTCACAACACAAAACTTAACAGAAAATCTCGTGAGCTCCGTTAGCGAAAGAAAACAAATCACCACTTCAAGGTACTGTAATGAACTCATTCTTTATTTATATTGGTGTTAAACCTACTGTATTCCAACTTCTCTATGGTTTATAAACTATTTTACTAGCCATAGATTCATCAAAATAAGCAAACAACACACGAAAAACAGAATCTGTCAAAAACAGAATAGTCTGTAGTAATCTGTAACTAACGCAAACTTCTGGAACTCCAAAAATTCAGCCAAAATAGGAAGACCTAGACAATTTGTTTATTGATCAGCAGCAATTGGAATCAATATTTTATCACGTTCTGGTGATTTTTAACAATTATTTTCGTGAACAGAAAGTTTCTGGAATTTTCAGCAAGATCAAATAACTATCATCCAAGAAGATCCTATAGGTTAAACTTGGCACAAACACTAATTAAAACATAAAAACACATCTAACCAGAGGCTAGATCAAATATTTATTCCTAAACAGAAGCAAAAAGCAAAAAACTAAAAATAAAATTGGGTTGCCTCCCAACAAGCGCTATCGTTTAACGCCCCTAGCTAGGCATAATAGCAAGGATAGATCTAGGTATTGCCATCTTTGGTAGGCAATCCATAAGTGGCTCTCATAATAGATTCATAAGGTAATTTTATTTTCTTTCTAGGGAAGTGTTCCATGCCTTTCCTTAACGGAAATTGGAATCTAATATTCCCTTCCTTCATATCAATAATTGCACCAATCGTTCTAAGGAAAGGTCTACCAAGAATAATAGGACATGAAGGATTGCAATCTATGTCAAGAACAATAAAATCTACGGGCACATAGTTCCTATTTGCAACAATAAGAACATCATTAATTCTTCCCATAGGTTTCTTAATAGTGGAATCCGCAAGGTGCAAGTTTAAAGAACAATCATCAAAATCACGGAAACCTAGCAAATCACACTAACTCTTTGGAATCGTGGAAACACTAGCACCCAAATCACACAAAGCATAGCATTCATGATCTTTAATTTTAATTTTAATAGTAGGTTCCCACTCATCATAAAGTTTTCTAGGGATAGAAACTTCCAACTCAAGTTTTTCTTCATAAGATTGCATCAAAGCATCAACAATATGTTTGGTAAAGGCTTTATTTTGACTATAAGCATGCGGAGAGTTTAGCACGGATTGCAACAAGGAAATACAATCTATCAAAGAGCAGTTATAATAATTAAATTCCTTGAAATCCAAAATAGTGGGTTCATTAATATCTAGAGTTTTGATCTCTTCAATTCCACTTTTACCAATTTTTGCATCAAGATCTAAAAACTCCGAATTTTTGGAACGCCTTCTAGGTAAAGGTGGATCATATTCAGTCCCATCATTATCAAGATTCATATTGCAAAACAAAGATTTAATAGGGGACACATCAATAACTTTTAGATCTTCGTCTTTATTTTCATAGAGACTAGAAGAACACGCTTTCACAAAGCAATCTTTCTTAGCACGCATCCTAGCGGTTCTTTCTTTGCACTCATCAATGGAAATTCTCATGGCCTTGAGAGACTCATTGATATCATGCTTAGGTGGAATAGATCTAAGTTTCAAAGAATCAACATCAAGAGAAATTCTATCAACGTTCCTAGCCAATTCATCCACTTTAAGCAATTTTTCTTCAAGCAAAGCATTGAAATTCTTTTGCGAATTCATAAACTCCTTAACACTAGTCTCAAATTCAGAGGGCATCTTATTAAAATTTCCATAAGAATTGTTGTAGGAATTACCATAATTATTAGAGGAATTACTAGGATACGGCCTATGATTAAAGTTTCCTCTATACGCGTTGTTACCAAAATTATTCCTACCAACAAAATTTTCACATCCATAGATTCATTATTATTCTCAATCAAAGTAGACGAAGGCATATCATTAGGATCAGAAGAAACACTTTTATTAGCAAATAATTTCATAAGTTCATCCATCTTTCCACTCAAAACATTAATTTCTTCTATTGCATGCACTTTTTTATTAGTGGATCTTTCGGTGTGCCATTGAGAATAATTAACCATAATATTATCTAGGAGTTTAGTAGCTTCTCCTAAGGTGATTTCAATAAAAGTGCCTCCCGCGGCCGAATCTAAAAGATTTCTAGAAGCAAAATTCAATCCGGCATAATATTTTTGTATAATCATCCACAAATTCAAACCATGAGTAGGGCAATTACGTATCATTAATTTCATCCTCTCCCAAGCTTGTGCAACATGTTCATGATCAAGTTGCTTAAAATTCATGATATCGTTTCTAAGAGAGATGATCTTAGCGGGAGGAAAATACTTAGAGATAAAAGCATCTTTGCACTTATTCCAAGAATCAATACTATTTTTAGGCAAAGATGAAAACCAAGCTTTAGCACGATCTCTAAGCGAAAAAGGAAATAACTTCAATTTAACAATATCATTGTCCACATCTTTCTTCTTTTGCATATCACACAAATCAACAAAGCTATTTAGATGGGTAGCGGCATCTTCACTAGGAAGGCCGGCGAATTGATCTTTCATGACAAGATTCAACAAAGCAGCATTAATTTCACAAGATTCAGTATCGGTAAGAGGAGCAATCGGAGTGCTAAGGAAATCATTGTTGTTGGTATTGGTAAAGTCACACAATTTGGTATTATCTTGAGCCATCGTGACAAGCAAGCAATCCAACACACGAGCAAACAAGAAGCAAGCGAAAAAGAGGCGAACGGAAAAGAGAGAGGGCGAATAAAACGGCAAGGGTGAAGTGGGGGAGAGGAAAACGAGAGGCAAATGGCAAATAATGTAATGCGGGAGATAAGGGTTTGTGATGGGTACTTGGTATGTTGACTTTTGCGTAGACTCCCCGGCAACGGCGCCAGAAATCCTTCTTGCTACCTCTTGAGCACTGCGTTGGTTTTCCCTTGAAGAGGAAAGGGTGATGCAGTAAAGCAGCGTAAGTATTTCCCTCAGTTTTTGAGAACCAAGGTATCAATCCAGTAGGAGGCCACGCACGAGTCCCTCGCACCTACACAAACAAATAAATCCTCGCAACCAACGCAATAAAGGGGTTGTCAATCCCTTCACGGTCACTTACGAGAGTGAGATCTGATAGATATGATAAGATAATATTTTTGGTATTTTTATGATAAAGATGCAAAGTAAAAAAGCAAAATAAAAGGCCAGAAATAACTTGTGTTGGAAGATTAATATGATGGAAAATAGACCCGGGGGCCATAGGTTTCACTAGTGGCTTCTCTCGAGAGCATAAGTATTACGGTGGGTAAACAAATTACTGTTGAGCAATTGACAGAATTGAGCATAGTTATGAGAATATCTAGGTATGATCATGTATATAGGCATCACGTCCGAGACAAGTAGACCGACTCCTGCCTGCATCTACTACTATTACTCCACACATCGACCGCTATCCAGCATGCATCTAGAGTATTAAGTTCAAAAGAACAGAGTAACGCTTTAAGTAAGATGACATGATGTAGAGGGATAAACTCATGCAATATGATATAAACCCCATCTTGTTATCCTCGATGGCAACAATACAATACGTGCCTTGCTGCCCCTACTGTCACTGGGAAAGGACACCGCAAGATTGAACCCAAAGCTAAGCACTTCTCCCATTGCAAGAAAGATCAATCTAGTAGGCCAAACCAAACTGATAATTCGAAGAGACTTGCAAAGATAACCAATCATACATAAAAGAATTCAGAGAAGATTCAAATATTGTTCATAGATAAACTTGATCATAAACCCACAATTCATCGGTCTCAACAAACACACTGCAAAAGAAGATTACATCGAATAGATCTCCACAAGAGAGGGGGAGAACATTGTATTGAGATCCAAAAAGAGAGAAGAAGCCATCTAGCTAATAACTATGGACCCGAAGGTCTGAGGTAAACTACTCACACATCATCGGAGAGGCTATGGTGTTGATGTAGAAGCCCTCGGTGATCGATGCCCCCTCCGGCGGAGCTCCGGAAAAGGCCCCAAGATGGGATCTCACGGGTACAGAAGGTTGCGGCGGTGGAATTAGGTTTTTGGCTCCGTATCTGGTAGTTTGGGGTACGTAGGTATATATAGGAGGAAGAAGTACGTCGGTGGAGCAACGTGGGCCCCACGAGGGTGGAGGGCGCGCCCGGGGGGTAGGCGCGCCCCCTACCTCGTGCCTTCCTGGTTGATGTCTTGACGTAGGGTCCAAGTCCTCTGGATCACGTTCATTCCAAAAATCACGTTCCCGAAGGTTTCATTCCGTTTGGACTCCGTTTGATATTCTTTTTCTGCGAAACTCTGAAATAGGCAAAAAACAGCAATTCTGGGCTGGGCCTCCGGTTAATAGGTTAGTCCCAAAAATAATATAAAAGTGTATAATAAAGCCCAATAATGTCCAAAACAAAATATAATATAGCATGGAACAATAAAAAATTATAGATACGTTGGAGACGTATCAGCCACGGGCGACGGGGGCCGGCGGTTCGGCCGGTGGTGGCTGGCGGCTCATGGGGTGGAGTTTGATGATAAATTGCAGGCCCTTGATTTCGTATCCAACGGTTGGAAAATCTAATGACCAGAGATGAAAAATTCAGTCGACTGACGTGTAGCCTCACCCCGCACGTACACATGCACGCACGCATGCAGGCGTGCAACACTGACATGTACACATAATGAACACACGCACGCATGCAGGCGTGCAACACTGACGCGTACACATGCACTCACGAACACACGCAATACGCACACATGCATGCAACACTGAAACGTACCCTTGCACGCACGCAACACTCGCACGCCTGCATGCACACAACACACGACGCAAGACACACGCTCAACCTATACGTGCATGCACCCTTTGTTAAGGACATGGATTGTTACGGGTATTAATCAATCTTATCTGTGATAAGCAGAACATTGATGTTTGTAGCGGTCTTTATGAATCACAACTTATCGAACGGGCTATCAACATAGTAGGCTTATCTACATGAAAAGGATGACGTCACACTCAATGAACAATCATCGGTTTATGAAATGCCCGCTTCTGACCGCCCTGGCCCACCAAAGGTTCCTCTGCTGTGCGCTGCCTGCGTTGGGTCACTGACATGCAGGCCATGTACCCAAAGAGCCCACACGTTAGTGGAAGAATGGCGCGTTGTCCTTCGTCAGAGTCGAGGGCGCCACTCGCTGTACGCCCGGCTGAACACGCCTCCTTGCCGCATTCAAACGCCTCCATGAAACCCGCCCGTGTGGAAGCCGAGAAACCCACTCTGGACACACGTCCGTTCATGACCGGGCCGACATTAAACGCAACACCGGCCGAGCTCCTCCCGTCCGCCGTCTATTTAATATCCTATTTAAACGAGGCCAAACGCCGGCCAAGAATCGCACACCTCTGCCGCTCCCCTATCTCCTCCTTCACCATTTTGTCCACTCTTACAATGGCTTTCGAAGAGTAGTTATTCCGCATCCAAGCCGGCTGGGTGGCCCCCCGAGCCCGCCGGATACGAACTATTTAGCTCGCTGATCCACCTCCCTCCCCTCGCCCGACGGAGCCAGTTGCTGCCCCAAGCCGGCGCGCGGTTCAGCAACTCGCCGCTCCAGGCCAGCTCGACGAGGAGCGGCGCATGGGCGTCGTTGCTGCCATCCACGCTGCCACCTCGTACCGCGTCTCCCGTTTCTTTGGCCGAGACTCCCATGCCGGCGGTCGCTCCATGCAAGCAGCGACAGAAGCCGGGTGCGCGGAGAGCGACGAGTCGGTGGCGAGCGCCTCCGCGTCCACTGCCATCATCAAGGAGAAGTAGAACACGGGAGGCCGCCGCCGCTTGGGTCCCATGAAGGCCACCACGGAGGCGACACCAGCGTACACAGCAGGTGTCTTGCCGGATCCTTTTCTTGCGAGGACCTTCGTCGACCCCACATATACCTCTGGGGCTCCCGGCAGTCCGGTGATCGTGCTGCCGGACATGAGGAACACAAATCAATCGGCGGGCGACCATTTAGGCCAGGTATTATATACCTGTGCTGTCTAGAACTAGCACCGCGTAGTTCATTTGAATGTAATGAAATCCGTCATGTTTGTATGAAAATCCGGTATCTTATATGATTTCCCTCGTTGTTTATATGAAATATCGCCGTGTTTGCATGAATTTCGTCCGGTTGGTTGACTTGCTGTCATAATGTGTGCGGCTATGGTCGGATGGCGTAATTTGCGGGTCGCCGGTCGGTCTGCGGGCGGCTCAGGCGGCGTGGTGGGACAAAAAGAACACAGCTCGTGCGAGCTCGTCTCCAACGTGCGCGCTTGAGGATGCATGAGAACCCGAGCCATTCCTCGTTCATCGGTGGCAAAGGCACCGGTGGACAAAAGGGTCGCCAATATTTTGGCTACCCCGGGCAAGATCCAAACAGCCCCTCCCAACAGATTCAAATCCCTCATTCGCCGTGGAATTTTGCCATGTGTTGTTTTGATGGACTAGCAAGATGGCCGTGCATTGCACGGAACATCAAGATGCATTTTTTACAAAACACCTGTTGTGATTGACCCATGCGGGAGTAATCCCATTTTGTAAAAACTAATGATTGCTCGAGAATTTTATTGGATAAATGGTCTCTCGAGAATTTTATCGGACTCCATTTTTGTATCCAAGGCCACAAACCCATATTAAATGTACCAAGGCAAAAATTAATGTCTTCTAACTCAATGTTGCAAGCCACCTTGTTTCCTTGTTTGCCGTGTAAATTAATGTGTATTCTTCTCTTTCATGCACATCAAGCCAATGTTCACACTCCCACATGCATGCAAGGGATAATTAATGTCCTCCTTTGCTAGTAGTACTACAAGGAAAACACCATTAATATTGCATCGATTAGTGTTAGTGGCCTTGTATATCTGCAAATTGTAATTTTGATAGTGGCCTTGTATAGAAAAATGGAGGGAGAAAGATGAGAGATAAGGTGAGGAGGAGTGGGGCGTGGTGGTGACTGGTGGTCGGATTGGGCGGAGGCATGGGGATGGATGGCGCATTATGTCTAGGTTTGTATCTCTATAGTCCCTCTCACACACACCCACGCAGGTGGGGGGCGTGCACGAAGAGAAGAGGTGCACGCACGGCGCACGTACTCCCGTCTCTTTCCCAACCACACCCGCGCGGGTACACGGTGGAGCTCATTTCTGTACGAAAAGGCAGCCCACATGGTAACTTGACACGTGTACTGGTTGTCCACTAGATGGAGGGAGGATCGTCTACCACGGGTGAACAAATAAATTGCGACTTGACGCGTTAGGTTAAAAAAGAGGCAAACCATGTGGGGCCTACCTTAGAGGCAAGGCTCTATACACTGGAGTACTTTTGATGTGTCCCGTCAACTCACAGAACGAGGAAAGCTTGCTTAGTACGCCGTCTCCCCCGCCCATGGGCGCGGTGGCTCGCAGGATGAGGTGAAGCTTGATTACTACGTCTTACGCCCGCTCCCTCGCCCATGCGTGCGGTGGCTCGCAGGACGAGGAGAAATTTTTACTAGTACTCCCTCCGTTTACTCCTCGTCCCTACCTTGGTTAGACAGATTATCATATTGTTTGGAATATATATGTCCTTTAGTACTCCCTCCATTTACTTAGAGGGTGCTTGGATACGTTTTAGTCTCATGACTAAAAGTAGTGGGACTAAAACTTGCTAGCCTCACCCATGCTTGGATCCAAATACTAAAGAGACTAAAATCAAGTTAATGAGCATTTATTATCCTCCAAACCCTCCAATCCAGAACTCGCCTGTGTTAAAGGAGAGGAGTTAAATGAGGAGAGAGAGGACTAATCCACATTTTAGTAGGGGTACCCCTGACTACAAAATTTTAGTCTCAAGACTTGTTTTAGCCCCTCTTTAGTCAGGGGTGCTTGGAACTTTAGCCTCTTAAAGAGACTATTTTTAGTCAGACTAAAATAAGTCCCTTGGATCCAAGCACCCTCTTATACAAGGCCACTATAAAAAAATACATTTTGCATCTATCCAAGGCCACAAATAGTAATCGAGACAAAAGTTACTACTCCCTCCTTTCCAGTTTATGGCTCAATTTCAAAATCTCTCCAACCAAGGTAGACGGTGAGTGGTCGAACTAATTTCGTACTCCTAGTTTGCACAAGTAATTAGTACGCTCGTTGTTCTCAAGAAGTTATGTTTACCGAGGCATTAATTAGAATGAATGCATGAATGACCACTAAATTTCCATGAACTTCTACATGCGTTGGTGAGTTTTCTCTTGACACTGCTTGCATAGGGTGATCTAACGCACCTCGAGATCCAACATGTGATGGTACTACTACTAGTAGTAGAATTGAGACTTACAAAACAGAAAAACGAATGTTTTGTAGATGGGCCCTATAAACCCTAGTGGGTACGTACACCGTAAATCAGATTTTCCCAAAACTAAGTCGCTCAACCTTTATTTGCTTGTTTCCCTTCCTGCCTCCTGGCCTCGAACAGACTATGCCAAACTCCCCTGCCTGCCGCGTGGGAAAAGACCCGCCCTCGCCTTTTTTAGTCCGGGTTTGTATCGATGGATCGCGTGAAGCAGCAAAAACCCAAGCCGTGTCTTGTACTCCTCCGTCGACGCTCGCTTTCATGAATTCTGTACTTCCTGTCGCCGACATGTGGGACATATAGCAACTGGGTCGACGTGTCAAGCACCAAATAACAGTGCAGAACAGCAGGGGGACGCAGCCCAGTCGTACCGCCCCAGTAGTAGTAGTAATGAGCAATGAGACGTCAAATCACAATGCCGCACCTTCCCAGACGGACAAAGCAACCATTATTTCACACTTCGGTTCGCCATCATCTCAAACCACGTAGTATTGCTTCTGCCTCAAGAGGGACACGCGCATCGCCTTGGTACATCATGACACGTGGAACCGCATGACAGGCCATGCTCCCCCGCTGATCGCTCGGTAAAATCACCTCATTTTTACTGCTATACTTCCTCTGTATCGGTTTACATGGCATGCACGTCGTTCTAGGTTGAGAATTTAACTGGCTATATATGTGATGAACAGTATATGTTTAGAAACTACATCCGCTTAATAATCCAATGATATACTTTTTGTGACATAGTAACTCAGATTTAGTTAGTCAAATCGATGACCTAGAACTACGTGCACGCCCTATAAACCGAGACGTCTAAAAAACGAGACGGAGAGGGTAGTTCATTACGTATCTTTTTAGATCAATATAGTCGGGATTCACCAAGGAGCAAAACCAAGTGGTAGGCTGCATCTCTCGTGTTGGCGTAGCGACCCAAGCAGGGTCAGTCCGCACACGAAATGGCGACACACTTAACATGACCCCTTTGGCCGACATGTGGCTCATCCACCTTCTTGTTCCACATGGGATGCACCAAATTACAGTTCGGAGCAGCGGTTGGAATTGGAGGCACCCCGCTCGTAGCGCCGCAGTAGTAAAAAATGAGCGATGAGGGGTCAAATCACAAAGCCCCACCTTTCCCGCATTAAGCTGGACGGACGAAGCAACCATCATTTCACTCTAGGGCGCAAGAGCATAAAGAAAATAGAAAACCAATGATGTGTGCGGCAGCTACCTAGGGCACCCTAGGGTAGGGGTCTCCACTATAGATCAATTTTTTTTGAAAGCGCCTCCACTACAAATCGGCTTCTCCCTCGTCCTCTTGAAGAAAACCGATGATGCGTGCAGCGGTAGGGTTTTTAGGAGTACTAATAGGGCGTGCGGGGCCACGTCGTAGTAAACGGGAGAGGGATTGAGTTCGAGCCGACGCCTTAAATATGTGTGGGCCGCTTGGTTTTAGGGGAACGAGGCAGCATTTTGGGTTCGGGGACCAGTGGAGATATAGTACGTACAAAAAATTGTGGACGTAGGTTCGACCGAAAGGCAATGATGCATGGGCCCTGCATTTTATATACCCGGGGCCGCGTGAAATTTGCTACTCTACTCAAAACTAGAAAGGTACACATGCATTGAACACATGAGATTTCGAAACCAAATTATGAATAAATACACACTATAGCATGTAAAGCTTTGAGTCATATATGCATGATGTAGATGTTCGTTTAGTTCTTATAGTTCATCTCATTCAAAATCAATTAGTTTTATAAAAATGTTAAGATTCATGGGGTTGTGCATTGTAAAGCATAAAGTAAAAAACAAATAATGGCAATTCATTTAGAAAAAAATCAATTATGATACGGAAGATTCTAGAACAAAGGAGAAGTGCTTGTGTTTTGAGGTTTGTGCATTATGCTTAAGTTCAACCATGGAGTCTTCTAAATTGTACATGTGGCAGATCTGGTGGAATGTTGATGATATCCAACGGCCAGTAGTGCTCGGATTTGCCATCTCTGCACTGTCGGATTAGCTTCATCCAGCGACCATCTTTCAAGTTATTCGCACACTATATAGTTCTTGTGCCATAGTTGCATGTCTTGGAAAAAAGCTACTAGTGGGTTGTACTAGCTAATTAGGAATAGAAGATGTATACATGGAAGTTGTAGGGAAAGAGATGACATGGAGTATCTCAATTCCTATGAGTAGGGATTGGAAAAGAGATGTCATTTGGTTGACATCATAGGAACTTTTCTATTGAATCTAGAGATGACATGTATCTCAATTCCTATGAGGAGGGATTAGAAAAGAGATGTAATTTGGTTCATATCATAGGAACTTTTCTATTGAATATACGCTAATGTTTATTTTCCTTTGAAATTATGGGAGTATAGGAATCCATTCATATGAACCAAGTGGCTCTAAAGCTATAGAAATGATATCATGTTTATTTCCTTTGAAATGTGGAGTATATGAATCTATTCCTATGAACCAATTGGCTCTAAAGGAAAAAATCCTATAAAAATCATATCATATAGAGTTCCTATGATATTCCTCCACACCAAAGGATGGTTGAAATTGCTGCAGGTGATACGATGGTCTTTCTTTGTAGACTCCTCCCCCATCTTTATAGTTACCTCTCGAAGATGAATGAAATGATATATACAGGGTATTCTACATGTGCAATTTGGTACACGAAAACTCAGTAAAAGTTTGCGAGGTTCGAATTTTCAATAAAGCTATATGCACTGCATTTTGGAACGGAGGGAGCATACGGTAGTTGCTAACACTCACGTGGAAGATTTGTGTGTAGGAGGAGTGGCTGTTCTGTTAAATGACATGGCAAAACTGACACTGTCGGATGCCGATCTAACGGTTCTTACGGTGTTCGTCAGGAAAAGGCTTGTGGCGAACGTTTGTCAGATAATGATTTACGGACACATGCATTGCATTGATACGTGCCCCCTCTCTCTCACGCACACGCACCCTCCCGAGTCCTCTCGCACCCACCGTCTATCTGCAGGTAGATGTCACACACATATGTGCTCTTCACACCCTACCCTCAGAACTTCCAAAAAACAAAAGACGTCGCGCACATTTTATTTTAGCTCACACGTCACACACTTATACTATTACTCTTGTCGCGAACGTTCTTTGGGCATAGTATATTGTACTCTCACGAAGAGAAGCGGTGCACGCACGCACTAGTTCTCTCACACCCACTCGCGGGTACACGTAGGAGCGCATTTTTTTGAAGCTGGTACAATAAAATCACTCCACTATATATATAAGCAGGAGCCTTAGCGCTTGCTTTACTAGGGTTCCTCTCGTTCACTCTCTCATGCTCTCCAGATCTAAGCAAGACATAGGTGGCCACACTCTCTCTCAGCTCACGGCTGGTCACAAATCCGGCCGGACAACCTCGACCGGGGCAGGGGTGTAGGTGCATCGTTCACGCTGTCGTCGGCGGCGAGGGAGGAGACCAACGGCTGCCCGCGCGTCCCGATCGGCGGCCGTGCCGTTCTCTCCGAGAGAGCGCCGGCTCCGGAGGGCCTCCGACCCCTTCTTCCTCCCTGCGGTATTGTGGCCAAGATGCGGCCTCCCGACGCCGTCTTTGCCACATGCCGACGACCCTCAGGTATATATTCCTTCGAAACCTGCCTTGCTCTACTGCCCCAGCTCCCCACTTGGCTTCGTGTGGATCTTTTTCTACTTCCGTCCGCTGTTCCAAAGCCACCTAGACTTTTACTATTATTAGAGGTAAAGCTAGTTCATACAGTCGACTCTAAGAGTTGGTTCAAACAGGGAAGAAAGTGGGACTGTAGCATGAATCTAGGACTTGGTTCTAAGAGGAAACGGGGGAAAGTAGTAGATACTGGCTACCCAACCGGTCTCTTGGTTGAAAAGACGAAGAAAGCATGGTGGATGGCGAAGGGTGGGGGGAAGTGGACCTATCTCTTGGTTGAAAAAGGAAAGAAAGTGACGGGTGTTGGGGGACAACGCAAATGAGAATGAGCAAGTCTAGATTTCCTGTGCTCACATAGGAAAATGTCGCCGAGGAGATAAAAAATGGGACAAATGCAGACATGCTGCCTGAGTGTTTGCCGCTCTCGGCAACCACATCTGCCTCACCACTTAAATCTCACACCGCTAACATTGCTTCATCCCAGTGGAACTGCACAAATTTGATTGCACATTTACTGACCATGTGCTACTCTCATGACAGTAATACTAATGCTATTGTTCTGCATGTTAATCTAGTGGTAGAGTTGACGTGATATGATTCTACTTACGTAAGGACACTTTCATACTGTCAATCTAGTGCCAATTATAACACAATAGATGTTGTTGTTAATCATACGCCACTGCAAATATCTGTCACTGTTTAAATAACCGTATTTCATATTTGCACAAACAGGGATGTTTGTCTCCATATCATTTCGGGATGTCTGTCTCCGTATCGTTTCTATCCGCGCAATCAAAAGCACACACCTCCGTTTTAGTAGAACTGCGCAAAATGAGATGGCTATCCCTCGTTGTCGTCATCTAACCACCCGTCTTCCAGGTATTCCTACATTGGTAGTTACTAGGTAGAATTATCAACGCAATATAAAAGAAGTTGATTCGTACGTTTTACTTCCTGATTGCAGTGTAGGGATGAGCGAAAACAACTGCATCCTAGTCCGGAATGCACTTTCTACCAGTTCATCCATGGAGCGAGGACTACCTGGCATGGCTGCACGACGGTTTTTTGGACAAGTGCGCGGCCAAGAGGCATTGTGGTCTGCTTATTTCTGCAAATAGCGGTGCTTAAATTTAGTGGAATGCACAAGAATTTCAGCTGGTCAGTACACTACATGGTTCAGTTTAGCATTCTAGCTGAGAAGACAATTATAATTGGTTATTCTGGAATGAGAGAACCTAACCCTGGATGGTGGCAACAAGAAAAAACCAGAGTGAACTCCAGGAAATTTAAGCCTGCCGGGAGGCCCTTTGCTCAGAGAAGCCTTGCTTGTTTTTTCCTGATTTGTAAACCTTCTCACAACTTTGTCTTTTGCTGTGAACTAGTATATGTTTGTTATGTTCTATGAATCATTGAGATGTATAAAATTGCTTAACTTATGCTTTTCAAGTTTTTTATGAAGCCGAGTTTAATGTGAGTGTTCCACATGAACGCTGGACTAGCGTGTGAACGTTTGGAATTTACATTGTGGCCTCAGTTAACTGCATGAACCACTGTAACAAGATACATGGTTGCTTATATGTCAGACAGCAGATTGTTGATTGTTAGCTGGTCGATAGCCTAGTGTTGAAGCGAGCTGAGCCAATGTGCCGTGTTTTGCACAACTGCTTACAAGTGGGGTAGCACCAACAGTGTTTACAAGTACTTATGTATACGTCGGCGCACAGTTCTCAAACGAGTACTCTATTTCATCAAAACACACACTGCTCGTATGATAAAACTAGTGAGGACGCATCTGTTTCGGCAACAATTACGATGATTCACGGGCACACAAAAGTAGCAGCAGTTCCCATAGACGGATTCAAACAGTGTACTAGCCCCAGAGGGCTCGATAACAGGCAAGGTTCGGATAATTAGACAGAATCCAAACTACTATTAAACACTAGCTGGGGCAAGTATTTCATGCCTCGATCTAATTTGGGCTGGACACAAGACGGACCTTGCCATGAACATCATCGAGGACGTCCGGCAGCAGCTCAATCCTGTGAACCTTCATGAAGAAAACCTTGTGGCCTTGCCACTCATAAACTTGTTTGTGGAGGCATGCCACGTCATCTTCCTGCGTAAGCTTGACAAGAACAGTATGCCTCACAAACGAAGGAGTAGCTTTGAACTTCTTGTGCTTCAGTACACCCTGGACAACACGCCTGACAACAGTGAGGCTGGAATACAACTCTTCATTGGTATAAGCGCAAATGGCTTCCAGGATCCAACAGCCTAAAAACTCTGTTTTCCCAGTGCGTATATTCAGGTCATCCGCCTCATAGCGAGTGACATGTACAACCACACAATCCTTGTCTGCATCAGGGCTCTAATTGAAACAGAAACAAATTCTGAATTACTTTCCAGTATAAGAAACACAAGTTATTTAAACCACTATGTATAGCATGGCATCGAAGCTAATAAATTTTTCATTATTCATCACCACATACTTAGATGAAAAACCACAATCGAGATCGGCAAAGAAGAAAATCACCTTGGGCAGCTCAGCGGGGGGGGGGGGGGACATCCTCGAAGGGGGAAAACTGCTCCTGCAGTGCCACGGGGGCTGTAACCTCAAACGGGGCGTTGACCATCTCAGTAGTGGCCGTGAGCGTATCTGGGGTCGGCTCGGTGGCTGCCTCCATCTTCTTGGAGCTCTCTGTCTCGTGGGGATCAGCCTCCCGCGTCTGCTCCAATATCGGCAGATCTTTGCCTGGTTCTCCTTGGTCCATCATGAAACTGACGAATACTAGGAGACCACTGAAAGGAAAACACAATCGCAATGACAATGAAACAAAAAAGAGAGTGAGGATCGGTTACTGCTTTGCAAAAGTTCTTTTTTTCTCTGAACGAAAATATACCAACATCACGGATCCGCTTACCTTCCCTTCGTTGGGAGAGAAGAACAGTGGCAGATGCGAGTGTTGCCTTTCCTGAAGACGGTGAGGGAGAAGGGGATTCAGCGAAGAGTGAAATGATGGTTGCTTCGTCCGTCAAACTTAGACTGCGGGGAGGTGGGGTTTTGTGATACGACGGCTCGTTATTGCCACGCTACGACCGGGGTGACTCTCCGCCTTCATACGGCCTTCTAATTTGGTGGATGACATTTGGGCCCGCGTGCTGCATGGCCCGCATGTCGGTGAACAAAAGTATAACGACATTCAATAGAGGGAGACGTTTTGACGACCTAGGATGAGCCAGAAGCGGTATTGTATCCACTGTACTAGTAGTAATTGTTTTTCTGGGTAGCTGTAGAGTGTCTCCACTGTACTAGTAGTAATTGTTTCTCTGGGCCCAAGACAAAACAGCCCATCCACCCTAGCAAATATTAAAATCAATTCAAAAGTCCATATATTTACTGAATGAGAGGCGCTACCCACACCCAGCACACCGCCCCCCCAAAAAACCAGGGTGTTCTTCTTCCTCCTCACTCCCACCCACCTCACGTCAGCTCGCTCCACTCGTACCCCCAAATTCCTCACCTCACTCCTACAGAAAACCCCAGCTCCCCTTCTTCCTCACTACTATAGAAAAACACCAGCTCCCCTTCTTCTTCACTCGCACTACAACTAGGCTCGTCATTCGTTACTCTGCTCAAATCCGTGAGCGCGACGCGACGCCCTCGAGGAAAATGGAGCCGGCTGACCCCAGCGCCAAGAAGATGAGGCTCCCGCCAGCGCTGACGCCTGTTGTAGATCCCGCACCCGGCAGCGCGGGGAGAAGCGGCGACCCCGCCCCCACCGGATCCCAGGAACCCGTAGAATCTCGGGTGGACCGCATCAGCGATCTCCCGGATGCCATCCTTGGGGAGATCATCTCGCTTCTCCCCACAAAGGATTGCTGCCGCACCCAAGTCCTCTCAATTCGGTGGCGCCCTCTATGGTGCGCCGTGCCCCTTAATCTCGACTGTCGTCAGCTATCTCTCTTCAATGATTTTGAAATCCCCAGAGCCATCATCTCCTCCCACCAGGGCTCCGTTCAAAGCCTCTGAATCCCGTCATGCTACCTGAGCAAGCATACCATGCCCTGGACGGTGCACGCCTGGCTCAAATCCCCTGAATTCACAGAACTACAGCTGCTCGAGTTCTACTATTCCCCTGGAAATCACCTACCAGATACCGAACGACATCTACCTGTGCCCTCAGCACCGATGTCCATCTCGCGGTTTTCCTCCTCTCTCCACACCGCCAACTTTGCGCTGTGCGACCTACCAGACAATCTGGTACTAAACCTTCGACTCCCATTTCTGAAGAAACTTTCACTTGTGCGGGTTCGTATATCGGAGGCCTCATTGCACAGCATCATCCACTCCAGTTGCCCTGCCCTGGAGTGCTTGGTGCTTGTTTTCATAGTTAGAGTCGGTTGTCTCCAAATAAAGTCGCCTAACCTTGTAAGAATTGGAATTTGTTTTGACGGAAGGCAGCTCATCATCCAAGATGCCCCTTCACTTCAAAGGTTGATCATTGATTCTAGTTATTCACCGTTGCAAATAACCGTCCTCTCTGCGCCTAAACTGGAGACCTTGGGTGTAATACATGATCTCTGTGCTCATTTCAATATGGTGTTTGGCTCCACAGTTCTTCAGGTACTTTACATTATCATCTACACTTGTAACCCTAAGCTGAATTTTAAATTTCTGTGCATAAGTTATATGTCATATTGGAGTACACATTTTGTACTAATATTATGTTCTATGCTCAATGAAGAGTTTCTCCATGGATGGCCTATCAATGGTGCTGGATTCTGTCGAGATCTTATATATCCAAATGAATAGTTTTGATCTGAACAAGATTATTGGCTTGCTGCAATGCTTTCCATGTCTGGAGAAGTTGTATATAAAGGTGATAACTTCACGCACATTGGAAGCCCGATATAGTGTACTAGAATTAACCGTTCGTCTGTTGCTCTTTCGACACTCCTTTTTTAGACCTTAACTGTTTTCAATCTTCATGTCTATTTAGGCAACAGGACGGGGTAAGAAAGTTATAACCAATCGGTGGATTCGTAAGCATCGAGATTTTATCACTTCTCATGAGATTCGATTGAAGACAATAACGCTAGAACGATATGTAGCCAATCGTGCAAACACTAGATTTGTCACATTCTTCCTGCTGAATGCGAGGTTACTATTGTCCATCAGGCTTAAGTTTATCAGCATCATGGTTTTGGCGGATGGGTATGTGGAAGAGCAAAAAAAGGAGTTTCAGGTGGGCAAAAGAGTTTCTGAACGTGCCGGGCTTCTATTTACAACATATTGTGGTCATAATCCAGTAAATTTTACGACCCAAGATGTTCATTCTATGGACCTGACCGATCCATTTGACTGTGACTACCAAAAACAGTGCTGGATTTAGATGTTGTTGCCCTTTTCAACCTGGGTTTTTTGTAAACCTGATGAACAATTAACCCTTGTGCTTTTGTACAGTTTGTAAGCTGGAGTTAGATGTTCTTGCCCTTTTCAACTCGGCTGTGTCTGTCATATTTTCTTTGAAGCAAGGCAAATGGCTTGCCAGTCGTTTAATTTAGAGTGAAATATTGTAACAACTAACAAATCCCAACCAAGGGAAATAACATCACTCTCGCCGGCTGCTTGAGCTCACTGTGCATTACAGAAGCCAAGTGATTAGCCCCCACCAGCACCCACAAACTTACTTCCATCTAGCACATCAAATGAGCTATAAATTTTCATAGGAAGGGCTGCATGACCGTGACTGAGGGAGTCCTGGATTAGGGGGTCCTCGGACTGCCGGACTATATACTTTGGCCGGACTATTGGACTATGAAGATACAAGATTGAAGACTTCGTCCCGTGTCCGGGTGGGACTCTCCTTTGCGTGGAAGGCAAGCTTGGCAATATGGATATGTAGATCTCCTTCCTTGTAACCGACTCTGTGTAACCCTAGCCCCCTCCGGTGTCTATATAAACTGGAGGGTTTAGTCCGTAGGACAACAACAATCATAATCATATACTAGCTTCTAGGGTTTAGCCTCTACGATCTCGTGGTAGATCAACTCTTGTAATACTCATATCATCAAGATCAATCAAGCAAGAAGTAGGGTATTACCTCCATCGAGAGGGCCCAAACCTGGGTAAACATTGTGTCCCCCGCCTCCTGTTACCATCCGCCTTAGAGGCACAGTTCGGGACCCCCTACCCGAGATCTGCCGGTTTTGACACCGACATTGGTGCTTTCATTGAGAGTTCCAATGTGCCGTCACCATAAGACTTGATGGCTCCTTCGATCATCGACAACGATGCGATCCAGGGTAAGGTTTTTCTCCCCGGACAGATCTTCGTATTCGGCGGCTTCGTACTGCGGGCCAACTCGCTTGGCCATCTGGAGCAGATCGAGAGCTACGCCGCTGGCCATCATGTCAGGTTCGGAAGCTTGAACTATACTGCCGACATCCACAGAGACTTGATCTTCGACGGATTTGAACCCATGACAGGTGCGTCACACAGTCACGATGAGCATGACTTAGCTCTGTCGTCGGATGGTGTTCGGGTGATCACGCCTGTAGCTACTGCGGCCCTCAATCTGGAGTAGATCACGCCATCCGAGGACGGGTGGATGGACCCCACCACGGAGGCCGCACACTCAGCGGCGATAGAGCCGAGTACTGACTTCACCTCCAATGAGGCATGTGTTGCCGGACACTTGGATTCGTCCCCGGCCACGGACTCCGAACCGCCTGCATCTGTGCCTATCGAATCTAATTGGGCGCCGATCATGGAGTTTTCCTCCGCGGATATCTTTCAGCACTCGCCCCTGGGCGACGTGCTAAATTCATTAACGTCTCTCTCCTTGTCAGGAGACCCTTGGACGATCTATGTTCGGCTTGAGTAGGAAGCGGACGACGAAGAAATTCGTTCCCGACCCACCACCCACTTGATAGCCACTGTCGATGACTTAACCGACATGCTCGATTTCGGCTCCGAAGACATCGACGATATGGACGACGATGCAGGAGACGAACAGGAACCACCGCCCACAGGACGGTGGACTGCCACCTCATCATATGATACATACATGGTGGACACCCCCAAGAAAAGCGATGGCAATAAGGCAACGGAGGGTAATCCCCCTGAGAAGCAATCTAAGCACCGGCGTCATCGGCACCGCTCTAAGCCCCGCCATAGCAAAAGCAGCGATACCGGCACAAGAGATAATAACGCTGCAGATAGTGCCGAAGACGAAGACAATCCCCTCCAGCCAGGCTTTGAGCGAGAGGATGGGCAAGCTAGCCCCAAGGAACAGGCAGGAGATGGAGAATCAGAGGATGATAATTACATGCCCCTCTCCGAAGACGAGGTGAGCCTCGGCGACGAAGAATTTATCGTTCCTGAGGATCCCGTCGAGCAGGAGCGCTTCAAGCACCGGCTTATAGCCACAGCAAATAGCCTGAAGAAAAAGCAACAACAGCTTTGAGCTGATCAAGATCTGCTAGCGGATAGATGGACTGAGGTCCTGGCGGCCGAGGAATACGAACTCGAGCGCCCAACCAAGACTTACCCAAAGCGAAGGTTGCTACCCCAACTCGAGGAGGAAGCATTAAACCCCACACTACCAGCGTATGATGCGGCTGATCGGCCACCCCGTGGCCGAGACAAAATGGCATACCAACCCGAAGTCCAGCCCGCACCCCGTCGCCAGTCAAACAAAAACACCAAGGCCCAGGGCAACACGCAGGACCCGCGAAACGTATTGGAAAACAAAGCAGGACATACAAGATTGATCTACGGATCACAGGGGCGCGCCCTAACGCGTGACGATGATCGTCACGCCGGATATACTAAAAGCAAATCCGGCCAGGCTGAATACAACAGACAAGACTCGTATGAACTGCGTCGTGACATAGCCCGGCACAGAGGTGCCGCACACCCCCTATGCTTCACTGATGAAGTAATGGATCACGAATTCCCAGAGGGATTTAAACCCGTGAACATTGAATCATATGATGGTACAACAGACCCCGCGGTATGGATTGAAGATTTCCTCCTCCACATCCACATGGCCCGCGGTGACGATCTACATGCCATCAAGTACCTCCCACTAAAACTCAAAGGACCGGCTTGGCATTGGCTGAATAGCTTGCCAACAAACTCCATTGGCAGTTGGGAGAATCTGGAAGACGCATTCCTTGGCAACTTCCAGCACACTTATGTGCGACCACCGGATGCTGATGACTTGAGTCACATAACCCAGCAGCCACGGGAATCAGCCAGGAAATTCTGGACCCGGTTCCTAACTAAAAAGAACCAAATTGTCGACCGTCCGGATGCCGAGGCCTTAGCGGCATTCAAGCATAACATCCGTGACGAGTGGCTTGCCCGACACCTCGGCCAAGAGAAGCCGAAATCTATGGCAGCCCTCACGACACTCATGACCCGCTTTTGCGCGGGCGAGGACAGCTGGCTGGCTCGCAGGAACAACACATCAAGAAATCCTGGCGATTCAGATGCCAAAGATAGCAATGGCAGACCACGTCGCAACAGACACAAGCGCTGCAGCAATGGTGACAACGCCGAAGGCATGGCAGTCAATGCCGGATTCAGGGGCTCTAAATCCGGTCAGCGGAAAAAGGCGTTCAAAAGAAGCAATCCCGGGCCGTCCAGTTTGGACCGCATACTCGATCGCTCATGTCAAATTCACGACACCCCCGATAAGCCAGCCAACCACACCAACAGAGAATGCTGGGTGTTCAAACAGGCCGGCAAGTTGAACGCCGAAAACAAGGAAAAGGGGCTGCATAGCAACGACGAGGAGGAGCCCCGGCCGCCGAACACAGGAGGACAGTAGAAATTTCCTCCCCAAGTGAAAACGGTGAACATGATATACGCAACTCATATTCCCAAGCGGGAACGGAAGCGTGCACTAAGGGACGTCTATGCGATGGAGCCAGTCGCCCCAAAGTTCAACCCATGGTCTTCTTGTCCGATCACTTTCGATCGCTGGGACCACCCCACTAGTATCCGTCATGGCGGTTCTGCCGCATTGGTCCTTGACCCCATCATTGACGGATTTCACCTCACTCGAGTCCTTATGGACGGTGGCAGCAGCCTGAACCTGCTCTATCAGGATACAGTGCGCAAAATGGGTATAGACCCCTCGAGGATCAAACCCACAAAAACCACCTTCGACGGTGTCATACCAGGTGTAGAGGCCTGTTGCACGGGCTCAATCACATTGGAAGTGGTCTTCGGATCTCCGGACAACTTCCGAAGCGAGGAATTAATCTTTGATATCGTTCCCTTCCGCAGTGGCTATCACGCACTACTCGGACGAACCGCATTTGCTAGATTCAATGCGGTACCACATTATGCATACCTCAAGCTCAAAATGCCAGGACCTTGCGGGGTTATAACAGTTAATGGAAACACAGAACGCTCGCTCCGTACGGAGGAGCACACTGCGGCCCTCACGGCAGAAGTGCAAAGCAGCATTCTGAGACAAGCCGCCAATTCAGCGACAAAACCCCCGGACACCTTCAAGCGAATCCGGAGTACCATGCAACAGGATCGCCCGACACGTTCAGAGCTCGCCTAGCAATTCGGCCTCCGTCATAGTCCCAGTAAAGCGGTGAAATTGCGCTGCGCGTACATAATTACGCACTCAAGATACCATGGGCGCAGGCGGAGGCACGACTATGGCACGGCCCACAATGCGGCTCAACCACCTCAGGGCCCGTATATCTTTATCATTTTCTCTCTTTCAGGATCCTACTCTCTGGAAGCTCTTTGCGACAGCCTGATTATCGGATCCATTATGGGAAGGAAATACCAAGGAAGCAAGAAGCTCTGACGTACAAGGGAATCCTCAGGTGGTCTCTGATAACGATTGATATACCTGTTTTACATACCCATACGCAGCTTGCCCTTGGATAGGACATGTCAAATAGTCCTTTTTTGCTTATTGCACTACTTGTATACATACGCTTTGACGTATCATTTAAATAACAATGTATAGCGTTAGCTTATTATTGCATTTCCTTTTTTTCTCTTGTCTGCCTATTTATGAAAAATTGCACCCGTACATTTTGGTACGTCCAGTGCCCCAGGGGCTTCAGTGTACCCCATAACATGGCATGAAAAGTCCGAACACTTTCGACAGTGCGGCACCCCGAACTTATAGCATTATATGCATCAGCTCCGAATCATGTCTTGGGTTAATAGTTGGGTTTGCCCGGCTCCCATGTTTTGGTACCTTACGTTCCGCTATATCGGCTAAGGTAGCGCTGGGAGAACTACTGCGATTGTGTCCCGGTTCTTCCGGACGAACACCTCAGTAGAGAAAGCCGAAAACTGACTGTCATGATGAGGCGAGAGCTGGTCGCAGTTCGAGAGGTCTCAAATCCTTAAAGATTTTTTCCGCTTCGGGCGAGGAGTCGGCCTTGTTCGATTTAGGCGTACATAGTGCCCCAAGTTCGGCCTTCCGAATACTAGGGGCTTCGCCAAAATTTAAAATTGTAGACTTCTATGGCTAAGTGAGAGCGATAAAGCTTTATAGTCCGATTGCCTGGTTCGTTGTGCTGAACACCTCCTTCGAAGGACCCAAAACTGGGATAAATAGTGATCAGGTTTATCCCGAACACCTCAGTACTAGTTACATGGGGGCAGAAGCCAACGACTCACCAACTCTCAAATTTTATAAATGGCCGCACAGAAGGTAATATTTTAAATTAACAAGCGTTACATAGCGCACATGAACTCGTTTCATATGAAGGATCACATGAGTACATTCATTCAAATATTACATCCTTAGCACATTCCTCTGCCACAAGGTGAGCACCCCTCAGGACACTGTCATAATACTTTTCGGGGTGGCGATGCTCCTTGCCCTCCGGCGGCCCCTCCTTCACCAGCTTTTCGGCGTCCATCTTCGCCCAGTGCACTTTCGCCCGGGCAAAGGCCCTGCGCGCACCCTCAATGCAGACGGACCGCTTTATGACTTCAAGCCGTGGGCAGGCATTCACAAGCCGCCTTACTAGGCCGAAATAGCTGCCAGGCAGGGGCTCGCCAGGCCACATCCAGACTATGAGACCCTTCATGGCCAGTTCAGCCGCCTTGTGAAGCTCGACCAGTTGCTTCAACTGGTCGCTCAAGGGCATCGGATGTTCGGTCCCAATATACTGAGACCATAATGCTTCTCCGTCGAGCTCCCTTCCTCGGCCCGGTAGAACTCCGCGGCATCCGACACACTGCTGGGTAGATCTGCGAACGCTCCTGGAGAGCTCCGAATTCGGGTAAGTAAAAGGAAAGTTTCCTTCACATGCTTGCTTTGCATAATGAATGCCTTACCCACCGCTATCTTCTTAACCGCCTCAATTTCCTGGAGGGCCTTTTGGGCTTTGGCCTTGGCATTTTGTGCGTTCTCGAGGGCCTTCGCAAGCTCGGACCCTTGCGTCTTCGAGTCACGCTCCAAGGACTCGTACTTCTTAACAAAGTCCTGGAACTCTTGCTGCACCTCGCTAACTCGGGTCTCTTGCTTCTCGCGCTCGGCGCGCTCCTTGGCCGTTTTGCCTTCGGCCTCGGACAACGCCTTCTTCAGGGCCGCCACTTCGGTCGTGGCCCCTAGCAAAATTCATGACGATCCTGTGATCTAACAACCACCTTACTTTTTCTTTATCAATAGACAGACGGGGTATTACTTACCTTTGTTCTCTTCGAGCTGCCTCTTTGTAAGGCCGAGCTCATCCTTGGACCGCTCAAGGTCCCGCTTCAGTGCGGCGACCTCCGCCGTGCGAGCGGCAGCGGCCAGCAGCGAAGCCTGCTTATTCACATAGACATATTCTGATTAGACTCCTGTGATTATTATTTGATCCTCTGTTCGGCCTTTCTTTGCGATCACCAAACAGAGCATCAGGGGCTACTGTCTATGCTGTAACATTTTCTCATAATTTGATTACTTACCTCAAAGCCTGTTAGGAGGCTGGCACAGGCTTCGGTCAGTCCGCTTTTGGCGGACCGAACCTTCTCGACCACCGCACTCATGATAGTGCGGTGCTCTTCGTCAATGGAAGCGCCGCGAAGCGCTTCCAGCAAATTGTCCGATGCCTCTGGATGGACAGAGGCCATCGGCACAGACCGCTTGCCCCCTTGGCGAGGGGTTGCCTGACAGAATCCGGAACCACTGGAGGTTCCGGCACAGTATTCGGCTGGGGGCTAGACTTGGCACCCCCGGCGTTAGGGCCCATGGGAGTCTTGCCACTCGTGCGCCCAGCGTCTGGAATGTCGCCTTGGGGCGCCTCCGGAACTGTCTCCCCTTGGTTCAGTGCCCTTTGAGACAACACCTCGACATCGTCCGTAGGGCGAGGGGAGGAGGCGGTCGGGAGTGAATCGCTGTTCATATCCAACGGGCCCAAAGAATCATCCAAAGAAGATACGTCGATATGGGCTCTGGATGGACTGCATAATCATGTTCAGCATGATAAGAAGCAATAAAATAAAACATACCAAGAACTATTATGGTATCCGGATACTCAGGACTTCGCCAGGGGCTTGTCCCTTGGTAACCACTCCTCGTCGCTGAAAGCGGCCGTTGTGGAGCAGTCCGGAGGAGAGTCCTTCCCTTCTTGGACCCTTCGGCCTCCCCAGATGGGGCGGCCTTCCTTTTCTTGTCTCCCCCGGCTGGGGGGGGGGAGAACTTTCCTCCTCCTCGTTTTCGTGGGAGGAGGGCGCCTCGGTGTTATCAGACGATGAGTCCGATACAACCTTGCGTCGGAGACCTTTCCTGTTCCCCGTGGCCTTCTTCTTGGCCTTCTTCTCCGGTGCCTCATAGGGCGCCGGAACCAGCATCTTCGTTAAGAGAGGCCTTGCTGGATCTTCGGGCAGTGGGGCCGGGCAATCGATCTGCTCCGCTGTTGCGACCCAGTCCTGTTAAATGGCGTGGAGGCTTAGACCCCTCACATGATTATCCCGGGGAAAGAAACATCTTATGCGATATAAGGAGCTTACCGGATTGGCATGGCGCTTCACGCTGAGTCCGCGATCCTCGGTAAGGGGAGGAGGTACCTCAGCGGACTTGAACAACACCTTCCAGATGTCTTGGTGCGTCGCGTCGAAGAGCTCTCGCAGCGTCTGGTGCTTGGCCGGGTCGAACTCCCACAAATTGAATGCCCCTCTTTGACACGGAAGGATCCGGCGGAAGAGCATGACTTGGACCATGTTGACAAGCTTGATTTTCTTGCTTATCATGTTTTTGACGCATTTCTGGAGTCCGGTCAGCTCCACGGATGAACCCCAGGATAGGCCCTTCTCTTTCCAAGAGGTGAGCCGCATGGGGATGCCAGATCGAAATTCGGGGGCCACCACCCAGTTGGTGTCGCGCGGCTCGGTGATGTAGAACCACCCCGATTGCCACCCCTTTACGGTCTCCACATAGGAGCCTTCAAGCCAGGTGACGTTGGGCATTTTGCCCACCATGGCGCCTCCGCACTCCGCTTGCTGGCCGACCACCACCTTCGGTTTAACGTTGAAGGTCTTCAGCCACATGCCGAAGTGGGGCTTGATGCGGAGGAAGGCCTTGCACACGACGATAAACGCCGAGATGTTGAGGATGAAATTGAGGGAAATCCAGCCCGTAGTAGAACATGAGCCCGCAAACAAATGGGTGGAGGGGAAATCCCAGCCCGCGGACGAAATGGGTAAGAAATACAACCCTTTCGTGGGGTTCGGGGGTGGGGACGATCTACCCCGCGTCTGGGAGCCGGTGCGCGATATCTGCGGCCAGGTATCCGGCTTTCCGGAGCTTCGTAATTTTCTCCTCCGTAACGGAGGAGACCACCCACTTGCCTCCCACTCCGGACATGTTTGGAGTGGTTTTGCGGAGAAAATGCGAACTTGGGCGCTGGAGCTCGAGTGCGCGAGAATGGATGGGCAGGGAAGAAGAAGGCGTGGGTAAAAAGGATTAGTCCTTGTCCCTTTATCAGGGCGGAGGAAACTGTGCGCCTTCTCACCTGCCTGGTAAACTCGTTTATTCCCCAAGCGCCATGATTAATTTCGCGGTTGGGTTACCCACACCCGTATTGATGAGAATCCCGTGATGAGGGGACACGATCTCTGCTTCGACAAGACGTGCCGAGAAAACCGCCTCACAATATGTGCAGTAGCTGGTTGAGAAAAACGGTTCGAATAATGATCGGGCCGTGGTGTGGTGTCATGCTACGAAAGTTGTCAGCAGATTAGATTTGTGGAATATTATACTCTCTACGGTGGTATGTGGAAATTGTTTTGCAGAGCCGGACACGATCCTAGTGTTCAAAATCTTCTATGGAGTATTCGGAGGAGGAACTCGCCTTGCAATGCCGAAGACAATCTGCGCACCGGACTCGTCGTCATTGAAGCCTGGTTCAGGGGCTACTGAGGGTGTCCTGGATTAGGGGGTCCTCAGACTGCCGGACTATATACTTTGGCCGGACTGTTGGACTATGAAGATACAAGATTGAAGACTTCGTCCCGTGTCCGGGTGGGACTCTCCTTTGTGTGGAAGGCAAGCTTGGCAATACGGATATGTAGATCTCCTCCCTTGTAACCGGCTCTGTGTAACGCTAGCCCCCTCCGGTGTCTATATAAACCGGAGGGTTTAGTCCGTAGGACAACAACAATCATAATCATAGGCTAGCTTCTAGGGTTTAGCCTCCACGATCTCGTGGTAGATCAACTCTTGTAATACTCATATCATCAAGATCAATCAAGCAGGAAGTAGGGTATTACCTCCATCGAGAGGGCCCGAACCTGGGTAAACATTGTGTCCCCCGCCTCCTGTTACCATCCGCCTTAGACGCACAGTTCGGGACCCCCTAACCGAGATCCGCCGGTTTTGACACCGACAGTGAAAGATTTGGATTCTGACATTTGGGACCCGCGAGGAAATAGCCTATCCAAGGTGGTGTCGACTTACTAGCCAGTCAACAAACGATTCTGCCTACCAGCCGTTGGATTGACATCCAACATCTGTCGTGTATCTTCTATCTCTTGTCTTCTTCTTCCTCCAGCCACCCAAACCAAACCACCCCGTCGGCTCCACCTGCTCCCGCCTCCCATGGCTGGCTGCGCCTCCGCCGCCCTACCGTACGTACCCTCCAATGTTGGACAGCCCCTCCAGCTATTCCCCCACATGTCCTGTTATTCTCCGGCGACGTCAGCCCCAACACGCACCCGCACCCGAACCAGTCAACCCTCGTACTCCCCTCCTCCTGTGATTGGACCGGCGCATCTTCCACGGCTCCTGTTCGTTCCGTCCGAGGCCTCGCCGTCGTCCTCCGCCTTGCAACCTTGGTTCGCTCGCCGTGCGCGGTGCGCCGCCCTCTCGCGTTGTCAACGTCGTCAACAACTGAGAGGAACAAGGAGATGACTATACGTGGAGAGGATGACAGTAGGGACCCACCAGCGTCACGGCAGTACACAAGCAAGTGCCTCTATATTACAAGCCCAGAAATATGGTTGCTCCTAATGGTTGGACATCTGGGGCTCACGCCATTGTCAACGTAGTCAATAAACGAGAGAATTACACTACAAGCGGCTGACACCAGGGACCCAGCAGGTCGCGCAGTTTTTTTTAAAGGAACAAGCAGTTGTTATTTATACTAGTTTTAGTGACGGATCAGGGTAACAACGGGGCTGTGCGGGGGCTGTGGCCCGTCAAGCCAGGGTTTTATTTATGTTTACCACATCATGAGCCCAGTTGTGTTTTTTTCTTGCTGAAAATGGCTAGCCCAGTTCTATTTTTTTTAAAGAAATACCCAAACGAGGCCTACTTGCTTTATCAACCCTGCTGGGCTGCAAATCTTTCAAGACGAGGAGAGATTCATTCGGCTTGCCCAAAGATGGGATGTACATTTTTAAAACACATCAAACCGGGAATTAGTTCCAATTTTTTTTCATTACAAGATTTGAAATTCCATTTATTTTTATGCGTGGACAATTATTTGGATTTTATATTTATATAAATTATTTTTCAAAATAGTTTGACTGTGAATCAATATTTCGGGATTAAAAACAGTTGACCGCACCGAAATATGCAAAAAAATTCGTATACTTTTTAACCGTGGCCACAATATGGGGTGTAATGCTAACAAAAAGAAGATGGGCTCCAAAAAAATTCTTAAGAATTAGCAAATGGGCTGTACATTATTAGAAATAATGCACACGAGAGCAGTGACTGTTGGATGTCCATCCAACAGCTGTCGTGCTTCTTCAATCTCTGCTTTTCCTGCTAAAGCCGCTCAAACAAGCGCCGACGGGACTGCCTGCTCCCTCCTCCCGCGGCCAGCTATGCTGCCGCGCAGGCCTCACCGCCCCACCGTACTCCCATCGCTGGCCTAGCCATCCCTCTACTCACCCACACCTGCTGTTATTCTCCGGCGACGGCAGACGAACCAGTAAACCCTCGTACAGTCGTACTCCCCTCTGCGTGGGAAACAAGTGTCGAGTCTTGCCTGCCTCCGTGTCGTTCCCTTCCTAGGCCTCGCCGTCGTCCACCGCCCTGGTGCTCTCGGCATGGCCTAGTCAACGTGGTCAATGAAGGACATCCATCAGAAGTGGATTGTACGTGGAGAGGATGACAACTGGGTCCACGGCCGCACGCAAGGAAATGCCTCCTTATTACGCGCAAAATAATGATTCCTCCACCTGACAGCTTACCCACGGGAAGGGCTTCTGTATTTCGTGGAAAAAAGTTCCCCCCACTGATAGGTCGGACCCACCAGCTATATCTTCACACGCAAGGAAGTGCCTCCTTATGACGCACAAAAAAATGAATACCCTCCTGCTAGCTGGGACCCACCATAGTGGGTGGCTGACTTGTGGGCCTACTAAGTTGACGGGGACAGAGGGCTTTGTCAACTTAGTCAACATGAACGATTCTAGCTCCAGTGATCGTACGATGTCCATCCAATGGCCATAGTGCTTCTTCAACCTCTGGTCTTCTTGCTCCAGCCACCCAAAGCAGCGCCGGTCGTGCCGCCTGCTCCTGCCTCCCGTGGCCGGCTGTGTTGCCGCGGAGGCCTCATCGCCCCCATACTACTCCCACCGCTGGCCAGGCCATCCCTCCACTCACCCACACCCCCTGTTATTCCGCGGCGACGACAGCCTCACACCGCAGCCGAACCAGTGAAGCCTCGTACCCCTCTCCGCGTGGGCATCCATTGCCGCGTCTTCCCCGGCTCCGCGTCGTCCCATTCCTAGGCCTCGCCGTCGTCCACTGCCTGGGTGCTCTCGGCGCAGCATGGTCAATCTGGTCAACGACCGACTTCCATCGGAAGAGTACTGTACGTGGAGAGGCTGACAGCTGGGTCCACGGCCGCAGCTGGGTCCACGGCCACATCCCAGTTTTTTTGTGATTTGCCAAGTAAGTCGTCAGGCCTGTTGGGCTGCAAATCTTTCAAGACGAGGAGAGCTTCATTCGGCTGGCCGAGAAAATGGCCTATCAGTAATGAGAAATGGACTGTACATTTTTAAAACACATCAAACCGGCAATTAGTTTCAAATTTCTTTTTTTCATTTCGAGATTTTAAATTGCATTGATTTTTATGCGTGGACAATTTGTTGGATTTTATATTGATATACATTTATTTTTATAATCAGTTTGAATGTGACTCGAAATTTCGGGATTAAAAACAGTTCGGACCGCATCGAAATATGCAAAATTTCGTATAATTTTTTAACCGTGGCCACAATATGGGCTGTAATGCTAACAAAAAGAATATGGGCTCCAAAAAAACCTTAAGAATTAGCAAATGGGCTGTATATTATTAGAAATAATGGCAGATGGGCTGTATGCTGTTTTCCACAGATTTGAGGCTTTCCTAAAAAAAGGTTGACGCACAAGCAGTGACTGTTGGATTTCCATCCAACGGCCGTCGTGCTTCTTCAATCTCTGCTCTTCCTGCTCCAGCCGCTCAAACAAGCGCCGGCGAGACTGCCTGCTCCCTCCTCCCCGCGGCCGGCTGTGCTGCCGCGCAGGCCTCACCGCCCCACCGTATTCCCATCGCTGGCCTAGCCATCCCGCTACTCACCCACACCTGCTGTTATTCTCCGGCGACAGCAGACGAACTAGTAAACCCTCATACAATCGTACTCCCCTCCGCGTGGGAACAACTGCCGAGTCTTCCCTGCCTCCGTGTCGTTCCCTTCCTAGGCCTCGCCGTCGTCCACCGCCCTGGTGCTCTCGGCGCGCCCCGGTCAACGTGGTCAACGACCGACATGCATCTGAAGTGGACTGTACATGGAGAGGCTGACAGCTGGGTCCACGGCCGCACGCAAGGAAATGCCTCCTTATTACGCGCAAAATAATGATTCCTCCACCTGACATCTGGGACCCACCAGCTATATCTTCGCACACATGGAAGTGCCTCCTTATTACGCACAAAAAATGAATACTCCCCCTGCTAGCTGGGACCCAGTATAGTGGCAGGCTGACTTTGTGGGCCTACTAAGTTGACGTGGATGGAGGGCTTTGTCAACTTAGTCAATATGCACGATTCTAGCTCCACTGACCGTACGGTGTCCATCCAACGGCCGTAGTGCTTCTTCAACCTCTGGTTTTTTTGCTCCAGCCGCCCAAACCAGCGCCGGTCGTGCCTCGTGCTCCTGCCTCCCGTGGCCGGCTGCGATGCGGCGGAGGCCTCACCGCCCCCTACTACTCCCACCGTTGGTCAGGCCATCCCTCTACTCACCCACACCCCCTGTTATTCTGCGGCGATGATAGCCTCACACCGCAGCGAACCAGTGAACCCTCATAGTCCTCTACGCGTGGGCATCCACTGCCGCGTCTTCCCCGGCTCCGCATCGTCCCCTTCCTAGGCCTCGCCGTCGTCCACCGCCCTGGTGCTCTCGGCGCGGCGTGGTCAATGTGGTCAAGGAACGGCTTCCATTGGACGTGGATTGTACGTGGAGAGGCTGACAGCTGGGTCCACGGCCGCAGCAAGGAAGTGCCTCCTTATTACGTGCAAAATAATTATTCCTCCACTTGACAGCGGGGACCCACCGGATGGGCCACCGTATTTCACGAAAAAACATTTCCCCCTGACTGCTGGGGACCACCAGCTACATCTTCGCACGCAAGGAAGTGCGTCCGGGCAAAAAAAACGATTCCCCCCTGACTGCTAGGACACACCAGCTACATCTTCGCACGCAAGGAAGTGCCTGATAGTCGGGACCCACCTGGCCGAAGCGTACGTAGCGTTGTCATTCTGGTTGCGAATGTGTACGTACATACTGGTCGATGTAGAGGCGCGCACGTGTCGTAGTAGAGGCGCGCACGTAGCATGTACACGTACGTACATCGGCCAGTGTGCAAGAAAGAAAATACGGCCACGTACGTACATACGAGCAGGGTCTTGAACGCCTACTCGCGCATACGTACGGCCAGGGCTCGTGTACATGGCTGGGTTGGAACGGAGGAACAACGTCGTCGTCGTGTTCGTGGGAAGCCAACCGGCTGGGTCGGAACGGAATGCGTCGTCGTGTTCATCGGGAGGGCTTGGACGGAACAGCCGATGGAAACGAGGCCTGGCGTACCGCAGAACGGAGGAAACGGCCTTGTGTTCGACCGGCCACGTTCGAAACGGGATCCTGTTCATCAAGAGGGGTCTGGCGTACCGCAAAATGGAGGAAACGGACCTCCTACGGTCGAAACGGGGGTCCTGTTGATCGGGAGGGGCGTGGCATACCGCAAAACGGAGGAAACAGACTTGTGTTGGAGCGCTACGGTCGAAACGGGAGCCCTGTTCATCGGGAGGGGTGTGGCGTACCGCAAAACGGGACTCCACGGGATACTGTTCATCTCCACCGTCGACCCCCTCCAGCCTCCACGGGCTACTGTTCATCCACCATCGACCTCCTCCAGCCTCCACCTGTGACTGTTCATCCACGGGCTCCTGTTCATCCAGCCTCCACCGCGCGCTACTCCACCGGCTACTATTCAACCAGCCCTCTCCACGGGCTCCTGTTCAACCACCCCTCCATGGGCTGCTGTTCATCCTGCCCTCCACCGTCTACTGTTCATCCCGCCCTCCACAGGGTGGTCCTGTTCATCCAGCACTCCACGGGGTCCT
>NC_057811.1:370724017-370738746 GCF_018294505.1 Triticum aestivum | reverse complement strand
CTCATTGTTCATCTAGAGGAAGCATCGATCGGCTTCAGTTAGTAGCAGTAGCGAAGGAATCGCTCGATCGGGTACAGTTAATAGCCATCGATCGATCGCTGGGGTTCAGCAACGCGTAGCCTGCAGTGCAATCGCTCGGGTTCAGTTAGAGCCCAAGGCCTCGCTCGGGTTCAGTAAGAGCCCAACGCTTCGCACACACGCGCGTACGTACGAGAGAAACGCGCATCGCTCGGCCCCCGACCACCCACCGTAACCGGGGACTCCCCGATATTTTCCGCGCCCTCGCTTCTACCATGGTTTTTTCCATCATGGATGGCCCAAAGAATGTCATGCAGCTGCGTCTCCGGCCTGCCTAGGATGAAAAGCCCATTTTCTGTCATGATTTTTTGTCATAGAAGTAGGACCCCACCACATCTATGATGATACCGGGTTTTGTCACAATTATCGTCATAGAAGTGTCATAAGTATGACATAATTTTTTTCCGTTCGGCCCAAAATGTCGCGGATGTGTCTTTTTTTTTGTAGTGCATACTGCTTACCAACATGTCATACTTTGGTTCGGCGGTATTGTTGGATGAAGCGGCCCGGACCGACATTATGCGTACGCTTACGCGAGACTGGTTCTACCGACGTGCTTCTCACACAGGTGGCTGGCGGGTGTCAGTTTCTCCAACTTTAGTTGAACCGAGTGTGGCTACGACCGGTCCTTGAGAAGGTTAAAATAGCACTAACTTGACGAACTATCGTTGTGGTTTTGATGCGTAGGTAAGAACGGTTCTTGCTCAGCCCGTAGCAGCCACGTAAAACTTGCAACAACAAAGTAGAGGACGTCTAACTTGTTTTTGCAGGGTATGTTGTGATGTGATATGGTCAAGACATGATGCTATATTTTATTGTATGAGATGATCATGTTTTGTAACGGAGTTATCAGCAACTGGCAGGAACCATATGGTTGTCGCTTTATTGTATGCAATGCAACCGCCCTGTAATTGCTTTACTTTATCACTAAGAGGTAGCGATAGTCGTAGAAGCAATAGTTGGTGAGACGACAACGATGCTACGATGGAGATCAAGGTGTCGCGCCGATGACGATGGTGATCATGATGGTGCTTTGGAGATGAAGATCAAAGGCACAAGATGATGATGGCCATATCATATCACTTATATTGATTGCATGTGATGTTTATCCTTTATGCATCTTATTCTGCTTTGATTGACGGTAGCATTATAAGATGACCACTCACTAAATTTCAAGGTATAAGTGTTCTCCCTGAGTATGCACCGTTTCGAAAGTTCGTCGTGTCGAGACACCACGTGATGATCGGGTGTGATAAGCTCTACGTTCAAATACAACGGGTGTAAGCCAGTTTTTGCACATGCAGAATACTCAGGTTAAACTTAATGAGCCTAGCATATGCAGATATGGCCTCGGAACACTGAGACCGAAAGGTCGAGCGTGAATCATATAGTAGATATGATCAACATAGTGATGTTCACCATTCAAAACTACTCCATCTCACGTGATGATCGGACATGGTTTAGTTGATTTGGATCACGTGATCACTTAGATGATTAGAGGGATGTCTATCTAAGTGGGAGTTCTTAAGTAATATGATTAATTGAACTTAAATTTATCATGAACTTAGTACCTGATAGTATTTTGCTTGTCTATGTTGTCGAGGATAGATGGCCCGTGCTGTTGTTCCGTTGAATTTTAATGCGTTCCTTGAGAAAGCAAAGTTCAAAGATGATGGTAGCAATTACATGGACTGGGTCCGTAACTTGAGGATTATCCTCATTGCTGCACATAAGAATTATGTCCTGGAAGCACCGCTGGGTGCCAGGCCTGCTGCAGATGCAACTGACGACGTTAAGAACGTCTGGCAGAGCAAAGCTGATGACTAGTCGATAGTTCAGTGTGCCATGCTTTACGGCTTAGAACCGGGACTTCAACGATGTTTTGAACGTCATGGAGCATATGAGATGTTCCAGGAGTTGGAGTTAATATTTCAAGCAAATGCCCGGATTAAGAGATATGAAGTCTCCAATAAGTTCTACAGCTGCAAGATGGAGGAGAATAGTTCTGTCAGTGAACATATACTCAAAATGTCTGGGTATAACAATCACTTGATTCAACTGGGAGCTAATCTTCCGGATGATAGTGTCATTGACAGAATTCTTCAATCACTGCCACCAAGCTATAAGAGCTTCGTGATGAACTATAATATGCAAGGGATGGATAAGACAATTCCCAAGCTCTTCGCAATGCTAAAGGCTGCGGAGGTAGAAATCAAGAAGGAGCATCAAGTGTTGATGGTCAACAAGACCACCAGTTTCAAGAAAAAGGGTAAAGGGAAGAAGAAGGGGAACTGCAAGAAGAATGGCAAACAAGTTGCTGCTCAGGAGAAGAAACCCAAGTCTGAACCTAAGCCTGAGACTGAGTGCTTCTACTGCAAATAGACTGGTCACTGGAAGCAGAACTGCCCCAAGTATTTGGCGGATAAGAAGGATGGCAAGGTGAACAAAGGTATATGTGATATACATGTTATTGATGTGTACCTTACTAATGCTCGCAGTAGCACCTGGGTATTTGATACTGGTTCTGTTGCTAATATTTGCAACTCGAAACAGGGACTACGGATTAAGCGAAGATTGGCTAAGGACGAGGTGACAATGCGCGTGGGAAATGGTTCCAAAGTCGATGTGATCGCGGTCGGCATGCTACCTCTACATCTACCTTCGGGATTAGTTTTAGACCTGAATAATTGTCATTTGGTGCCAGCGTTAAGCATGAACATTATATCTAGATCTTGTTTGATGCGAGACGGTTATTCATTTAAATCAGAGAATAATGGTTGTTCTATTTATATGAGTAATATCTTTTATGGTCATGAAAACCTTGAATAGTGGTCTATTTTTATTAAATCTCGATAGTAGTGATACACATATTCATAATATTGAAGCCAAAAGATGCAGAGTTGATAATGATAGTGCAACTTATTTGTGGCACTGCCGTTTAGGTCATATTGGTGTAAAGCGCATGAAGAAACTCCATACTGATGGACTTTTGTAATCACTTCGTACTTGCGAACCATGCCTCATGGGCAAGATGACTAAAACGCCATTCTCCGGAACAATGGAGCGAGCAACAGATTTGTTGGAGATCATACATACTGATGTATGTGGTCCGATGAATATTGAGGCTCGCGGCGGGTATCGTTATTTTCTCACCTTCACAGATGATTTGAGCAGATATGGGTACATCTACTTAATGAAACATAAGTTAAACATTTGAAAAGTTCAAAGAATTTCAGAGTGAAGTGGAAAATCATCGTAACAAGAAAATAAAGTTTCTACGAACTGATCGTGGAGGAGAATATTTGAGTTACGAGTTTGGTCTACATTTGAAACAATGCGGAATAGTTTCGCAACTCACGCCACCCGGAACACCACAGCGAAATGGTGTGTCCGAACGTCGTAATCTTACTTTACTAGATATGGTACGATCTATGATGTCTCTTACTGATTTACCGCTATCATTTTGGGGTTATGCTTTAGAGACGGCTGCATTCACGTTAAATAGGGCACCATCGAAATCCGTTGAGACGACGCCTTATGAACTGTGGTTTGGCAAGAAGCCAAAGTTGTTATTTCTTAAAGTTTGGGGCTGCGATGCTTATGTGAAAAAGCTTCAACCTGATAAGCTCAAACCCAAATCGGAGAAATGTGTCTTCATAGGATACCCAAAGGAAACTGTTGGGTACACCTTCTATCACAGATCCGAAGGCAAGATATTTGTTGCTAAGAATGGATCCTTTCTAGAGAAGGAGTTTCTCTCGAAAGAAGTGAGTGGGAGGAAAGTAGAACTTGATGAGGTAACTGTACCTGCTCCCTTATTGGAAAGTAGGTCATCACAGAAAACCGTTCCCGAGATGCCTATACCAACTAGAGAGGAAGCTAATGATAATGATCATGAAACTTCAGATCAACTTACTACCGAACCTCGTAGGTCAACCAGAGCACGTTCCGCACCAGAGTGGTACGGTAATCCTATTCTGGAAGTCATGTTACTAGATCATGATGAACCTACGAACTATGAGGAAGTGATGATGAGCCCAGATTCCGCAAAATGGCTTGAGGCCATGAAATCTGAGATGGGATCCATGTATGAGAACAAAGAGTGGACTTTGGTTGACTTGCCCGATGATCGGCAAGCCATAGAGAATAAATGGATCTTCAAGGAGAAGACTGACGCTGACGGTAATGTTACTGTCTACAAAGCTCGACTTGTTGCGAAAGGTTTTCGACAAGTTCAAGGAGTTGACTACGATGAGCTTTCTCACCCGTAGCGATGCTTAAGTCTGTCCGAATCATGTTAGTAGTTGCCGCATTTTATGATTATGAAATTTGGCAAATGGATGTCAAAACTGCATTCCTGAATGGATTTCTGGAAGAAGAGTTGTATATGATGCAACCAGAAGGTTTTGTCGATCCAAAGGGAGCTAACAAAGTGTGCAAGCTCCAACGATCCATTTATGGACTGGTGCATGCCTCTCAGAGTTGGAATAAACGTTTTGATAGTGTGATCAAAGCATATGGTTTTATACAGACTTTTGGAGAAGCCTGTATTTACAAGAAAGTGAGTGGGAGCTCTGTAGTATTTCTGATATTATATGTGGATGACATATTGCTAATTGGAAATGATATAGAATTTCTGGATAGCATAAAAGGATACTTCAATAAGAGTTTTTCAATGAAAGACCTCGGTGAAGCTGCTTACATATTGGGCATCAAGATCTATCGAGATAGATCAAGACGCTTAATTGGACTTTCACAAAGCACATACCATGACAAAGCTTTGAAGAAGTTCAAAATGCATCAAGCAAAGAAAGGGTTCTTGCCTGTGTTACAAGGTGTGAAGTTGAGTCAGACTCAATGCCCGACCACTGCAGAAGGTAGAGAGAAAATGAAAAGTGTTCCCTATGCTTCAGCCATAGGCTCTATCATGTATGCAATGCTGTGTACCAGACCTGATGTGTGCCTTGCTATTAGTTTAGCAGGGAGGTACCAATGTAATCCAGGAATGGATCACTGGACAACGGTCAAGAACATCCTGAAATACCTGAAAAGGACAAAGGATATGTTTCTCGTTTATGGAGGTGACAAAGAGTTTGTCATAAATTGTTACGTCGATGCAAGGTTTGACACTGATCCGGACGATTCTAAAATCGCAAACCGGATACGTGTTTACATTGAAGGTGGAGCTGTCAGTTGGTGTAGTTCTAAACAAAGCGTCGTGGCGGGATCTACGTGTGAAGCAGAGTACATAGCTGCTTCGGAAGTAACAAATGAAGGAGTCTGGATGAAGGAGTTCATATTCGATCTAGGTGTCATACCTAGGGCATCGGGTCCAATGAAAATCTTTTGTAACAATACTGGTGCAATTGCCTTGGCAAAGGAATCCAGATTTCACAAGAGAACCAAGCACATCAAGAGACGCTTCAATTCCATCCGGGATCAAGTCCAGGTGGGAGACATAGAGATTTGCAAGATACATACGGATCTGAATGTTGCAGACCCGTTGACTAAGCCTCTTCCACGAGCAAAACATGATCAGCACCAAGACTCCATGGGTGTTAGAATCATTACTATGTAATCTAGATTATTGACTCTAGTGCAAGTGGGAGACTGAAGGAAATATGCCCTAGAGGCAATAATAAAGTTATTGTTTATTTCCTCATATCATGATAAATGTTTATTATTCATGCTAGAATTGTATTAACCGGAAACATAATACATGTGTGAATACATAGACAAACATTGTGTCACTAGTATGCCTCTACATTGACTAGCTCGTTAATCAAAGATGGTTGAGTTTCCTAGCCATAGACATGAGTTGTCATTTGATTAAACGGGATCACATCATTAGGAGAATGATGTGATTGACTTGACCCATTCCGTTAGCTTAGCACTTGATCGTTTAGTTTACTGCTATTGCTTTCTTCATGACTCATACATGTTCCTATAACTATGAGATTATGCAACTCCCGATTACCGGAGGAACACTTTGTGTGCTACCAAACGTCACAACGTAACTGGGTGATTATAAAGGTGCTCTACAGGTGTCTCCAATGGTACTTGTTGAGTTGGAATAGATCGAGATTAGGATTTGTCACTCCGATTGTCGGAGAGGTATCTCTGGGCCCTCTCGGTAATGCACATCACTATAAGCCTTGCAAGCAATGTGACTAATGAGTTAGTTGCGGGATGATGCATTACAGAACGAGTAAAGAGACTTGCCGGTAACGAGATTGAGCTAGGTATTGAGATACCGACGATCGAATCTCGGGCAAGTAACATACCGATGACAAAGGGAACAACGTATGTTGTTATGCGGTTTGACCGATAAAGATCTTCGTAGAATATTTGGGAGCCAATATGAGCATCCAGGTTCCGCTATTGGTTATTGACCGGAGACGTGTCTCGGTCATGTCTACATAGTTCTCGAACCCGTAGGGTCCGCACGCTTAAAGTTCTGTGACGATCGGTATTATGAGTTTTTGTGCTTTGATGTACCGAAGGTAGTTTGGAGTCCTGGATGTGATCACATACATGACGAGGAGTCTCGAAATGGTCGAGACGTAAAGATCGATATATTGGACGACTATGTTCGGACACCGGAAAGGTTCCGGAAGGTTTCGGACATATGCCGGAGTACTGGGGGGTTACCGAAACCCCCCGGGGAGTTAATTGGGCCTCACGGGCCCTAGTGGGAGAAGAGGAGGGGCGGCCAGGGCAGCCACGCGCCCCCTCCCCCTCTAGTCCGAATTGGACCAGGAGGGGGGCGCCCCCCTTTTTCCCTCTCTTCCTCTCTCCCTTCCTTTCCTTCTCCTACTCCTACTAGGAAAAGAGGAGTCCTACTCCCGGTGGGAGTAGGACTCCCCCCTTGGCGCGCCCTCCTCCTGGCCGGCCGCCTCCCCCATAGCTCCTTTATATACGGGGGCAGGGGGCCACCCCAAAGACACAACAATTGATCATTGATCTTTTAGCCGTGTGCGGTGCCCCCCTCCACCATAATCCACCTCGGTCATATCGTAGCGGTGCTTAGGCGAAGCCCTGTGTCGGTAGCTTCATCAACATCGTCACCACGCCGTCGTGCTGACGAAACTCTCCTTCAAGCTCTACTGGATCGTGAGTTCGCGGGACGTCACCGAGCTGAACATGTGCTGAACGCGGTGGTGCCGTACGTTCGGTACTGAGGATCGGTCGATCGTGAAGACGTACGACTACATCAACTGCGTTGTCATAACGCTTCCGCTTAGCGGTCTACAAGGGTACGTGGACGACACTCTCCCCTCTCGTTGCTATGCATCACCATGATCTTGCGTGTGCGTAGGAATTTTTTTGAAATTACTACGTTCCCCAACAAATTGTGGAGTTGAACCAAGGAATTTGTAAGGGCAAGGAGGTCCCTACTTCGTGAAGATCTACCCAAGTGAGGCAAGTCCTTCGTGGGTGATGGCCATGGTGGTATAGACAAGGTTGCTTCTTCGTGGACCCTTCGTGGGTGGAGCCCTCCGTGGACTCACACAACCGTTACCCTTCGTGGGTTGAAGTCTCCGCCAACGTGGATGTACGATAGCAACACCTATCGGGACCACGCCAAAAATCTCCGTGTCTCCAATTGCGTTTGCATACTCCAATCCCATCCCTTTACTTTCTTGCAACTTGCATGCTTTACTTTCCGCTGCTCATATACTCTTGCCATGCTTTCTTGAAATGTATTGTGAATGTTTAAACTTGTGCTAAAACTCCACCTTAACTTGAAGAAATTAAAAACTGCTACTTTTCTTTGTTGAGGGTCTAATCACCCCCCTCTAGGCACCTCTTCTCGATCCTTTCACCCCCCAAGACCAAATGCATGATACGGTGCACAGAGACGGCCTCGAATCCTTTGTGCAACAACACTTGATGATGGAATGACCAATTGACCCTATCATACGCTTTCTCAAAGTCCAACTTTAGAGAATTGTGCGATTTACCTGATTTGATATCATGGACAATTTCTTACATGGTAACAACACCTTCATGAATGAAACACCCCTTAATGAACACAAGATTGACATTTGTGAATAATACTATGAGCAACTGATGATACCCTATTCGCATAAACTTTAGCTGCAATTTCAAACAGGATGTTAATAAGAGCGACCAATCTTAATTTCTTGCTGGATCTATGCATTTGACTTTAGGGATGAGAGAGAATGCCAAACCTAAGACAGAATATCCACGATACCCAAGGTAAAGCCGTTAATCATTTCATAATCATACTCTTTCAGCAGGCACCAAAATTTACAAAAAGGGAACAAGTGAGCCATTGAGCCCAGGGCGGAATGGGTTTCATGCTAAATAAGGTATGGTCTATTTGTTTTGGAAGGAATGAAAGGGCAAGCGTGTCATTTTTGTGGGGTGAAATCATTTCCTCGGGGTCCTGAATATTGGGGGCAAGGCTAGTAAGACGATGCTCCCCTGATCCCAACAATTTGATGTGAAAAAAGTAAACATGTCTCTTAATCTCTTCCTGCCCCAAGAGGAGCCACTGCACCAACATGAGGTGCATGAGGCCAAACTTACGACGTCTCACATTCGCAAAGGCGTGGAAATACACTGTGTTGTCATCACCATGTGTGATCCACTTTTGCCAACCCTTCCGAGGCCAGTACTCCTCTTCGTGTTGGGGAACGTAGTAATTTCAAAATTTTCCTACGCACACGCAAGATCATGGTGATGCATAGCAACGAGAGGGGAGAGTGTTGTCCACGTACCCTCGTAGACCGAAAGCGGAAGCGTTGACACAACGCGGTTGATGTAGTCGTACATCTTCACGATCCGACCGATCAAGTACCGGACGCACGACACCTCCGAGTTCAGCACACGTTCAGCTCGATGACGTCCCTCGAACTCCGATCCAGCCGAGTGTTGAGGGAGAGTTTCGTCAGCACGACGGCGTGGTGACAATGATGATGTTCTACCGACGCAGGGCTTCGCCTAAGCACCGCTACGATATTATCGAGGTGTAATATGGTGGAGGGGGGCACCGCACACGGCTAAGAGATCAATGATCAATTGTGTGTCCAGAGGTGCCCCCCTGCCCCCGTATATAAAGGAGCAAGGGGGGGTTCGGCCGGCCAAAGGGGAGAGGCGCGCCAGGAGGAGTCCTACTCCTACCGGGAGTAGGACTCCCCCCTTTTCCATGTTGGACTAGGAGAGAGAGGGGGAAGAGGTGGAGGGGAGGAAGGAAAGGGGGGGCGCCGCCCCCTCTCCTTGTCCTATTCGGACTGGGGGGAGGGGCGTGCGGCCCTGCCCCGGCCTCCTCTCCTCTCTTTCACCTAGGCCCACTAAGGCCCATTAAGTTACCGGGGGGTTCCGGTAACCTCCCGGTACTCCGGAAAAATCCCGATTTCACCCGGAACACTTCCGATATCCAAACACAGGCTTCCAATATATCAATCTTTATGTCTCGACCATTTCAAGACTCCTCGTTATGTCCGTGATCACATCCGGGACTCCAAACAACCTTCGGTACATCAAAACATATAAACTCATAATATAACTGTCATCGTAACGTTAAGCGTGCGGACCCTACGGGTTCGAGAACTATGTAGACATGACCGAGACACTTCTCCGGTCAATAACCAATAGCGGAACCTGGATGCTCATATTGGCTCCCACATATTCTACGAAGATCTTTATCGGTCAGACCGCATAACAACATACGTTGTTCCCTTTGTCATCGGTATGTTACTTGCCCGAGATTCGATCGTCGGTATCTCGATACCTAGTTCAATCTCGTTACCGGCAAGTCTCTTTACTCGTTCCGTAATACATCATCCCGCAACTAACTCATTAGTTACAATGCTTGCAAGGCTTATAGTGATGTGTATTACTGAGTGGGCCCAGAGATACCTCTCCGACAATCGGAGTGACAAATCCTAATCTCGAAATACGCCAACCCAACAAGTACCTTTGGAGACACCTGTAGAGCACCTTTATAATCACCCAGTTACATTGTGACGTTTGGTAGCACACAAAGTGTTCCTCCGGTAAACGGGAGTTGCATAATCTCATAGTCATAGGAACATGTATAAGTCATGAAGAAAGCAATAGCAACATACTAAACGATCGAGTGCTAAGCTAACGGAATGGGTCAAGTCAATCACATCATTCTCCTAATGATGTGATCCCGTTAATCAAATGACAACTCATGTCTATGGCTAGGAAACATAACCATCTTTGATCAATGAGCTAGTCTAGTAGAGGCATACTAGTGACACTCTGTTTGTCTATGTATTCACACAAGTATTATGTTTCCGGTTAATACAATTCTAGCATGAATAATAAACATTTATCATGATATAAGGAAATAAACAATAACTTTATTATTGCCTCTAGGGCATATTTCCTTCAGTCTCCCACTTGCACTAGAGTCAATAATCTAGATTACACAGTAATGATTCTTACACCCATGGAGTCTTGGTGCTGATCATGTTTTGCTCGTGGAAGAGGCTTAGTCAACGGGTCTACAACATTCAGATCTGTATGTATCTTGCAAATTTCTATGTCTCCCACCTGGACTAAATCCCGGATGGAATTGAAGCGTCTTTTGATGTGCTTGGTTCTTTTGTGAAATCTTGATTCCTTTGCTAAGGCAATTGCACCAGTATTGTCACAAAAGATTTTCATTGGACCCGATGCACTAGGTATTACACCTAGATCGGATATGAACTCCTTCATCCAGACTCCTTCATTTGCTGCTTCCGAAGCAGCTATGTACTCCGCTTCACACGTAGATCCCGCCACGACACTTTGTTTAGAACTGCACCAACTGACAGCTCCACCATTCAATGTAAACACGTATCCGGTTTGCGATTTAGAGTCGTCCGGATCAGTGTCAAAGCTTGCATCAATGTAACCATTTACGATGAGCTCTTTGTCACCTCCATAAACGAGAAACATATCCTTAGTCCTTTTCAGGTATTTCAGGATGTTCTTGACCGCTGTCCAGTGATTCACTCCTGGATTACTTTGGTACCTCCCTGCTAAACTTATAGCAAGGCACACATCAGGTCTGGTACACAGCATTGCATACATGATAGAGCCTATGGCTGAAGCATAGGGAACATCTTTAATCTTCTCTCTATCTTCTGCAGTGGTCGGGCATTGAGTCTTACTCAATCTCACACCTTGTAATACAGGCAAGAACCCTTTCTTTGCTAGATCCATTTTGAACTTCTTCAAACCTTTGTCAAGGTATGTGCTTTGTGAAAGTCCAATTAAGCGTCTTGATCTATCTCTATAGATCTTGATGCCCAATATATATGCAGCTTCACCGAGGTCTTTCATTGAAAAACTCTTATTCAAGTATCCCTTTATGCTATCCAGAAATTCTATATCATTTCCAATTAGCAATATGTCATCCACATATAATATCAGAAATGCTACTGAGCTCCCACTCACTTTCTTCTAAATACAGGCTTCTCCAAAAGTCTGTATAAAACCAAATGCTTTGATCACACTATCAAAGCGTTTATTCCAACTCCGAGAGGCTTGCACCAGTCCATAAATGGATCACTGGAGCTTGCACACTTTGTTAGCTCCCTTTGGATCGAGAAAACCTTCCGGTTGCATCATATACAACTCTTCTTCCAGAAATCCATTCAGAAATGCAGTTTTGACATCCATTTGCCAAATTTCATAATCATAAAATGCGGCAATTGCTAACATGATTCGGACAGACTTGAGCATCGCTACGGGTGAGAAGGTCTCATCGTAGTCAATCCCTTGAACTTGTCGAAAACCTTGCGCAACAAGTCGAGCTTTATAGACAGTAACATTACCGTCAGCGTCAGTCTTATTCTTGAAGATCCATTTATTTTCAATGGCTTGCCGATCATCGGGCAAGTTAACCAAAGTCCATACTTTGTTCTCATACATGGATCCCATCTCGGATTTCATGGCCTCAAGCCATTTTGCGGAATCTGGGCTCACCATCGCTTCTTCATAGTTCGTAGGTTCGTCATGGTCTAGTAACATAACCTCCAGAACAGGATTACCGTACCACTCTGGTGCGGATCTTAATCTGGTTGACCTACGAGGTTCAGTAATAACTTGATCTGAAGTTTCATGATCATTATCATTAACTTCCTCACTAATTGGTGTAGGTGTCGCAGAAACTGGTTTCTGTGATGATCTACTTTCCAATAAGGGAGCAGGTACAGTTACCTCATCAAGTTCTACATTCCTCCCACTCACTTCTTTCGAGAGAAACTCCTTCTCTAGAAAGGATCCATTTTTAGCAACGAATGTCTTGCCTTCGGATCTGTGATAGAAGGTGTACCCAACAGTCTCCTTTGGGTATCCTATGAAGACACATTTCTCCGATTTAGGTTCAAGCTTATCAGGTTGAAGTTTCTTCATATAAGCATCGCAACCCCAAACTTTAAGAAACGACAACTTTGGTTTCTTGCCAAACCATAGTTCATAAGGCATCGTCTCAACGGATTTCGATGGTGCCCTATTTAGAGTGAATGCAGCCGTCTCTAATGCATAACCCCAAAACAATAGCGGTAAATCAGTAAGAGACATCATAGATCGCACCATATCTAGTAAAGTACGATTACGACGTTCAGACACACCATTACGTTGTGGTGTTCCGGGTGACGTGAGTTGCGAAACTATTCCGCATTGTTTCAAATGTAGGCCAAACTCGTAACTCAAATATTCTCCTCCACGATCTGATCGTAGAAACTTTATTTTCTTGTTATGATGATTTTCAACTTCGCTATGAAATTCTTTGAACTTTTCAAATGTTTCAGACTTATGTTTCATTAAGTAGATATACCCATATCTGCTCAAATCATCTGTGAAGGTGAGAAAATAACGATATCTGCCACGAGCCTCAATATTCATCGGACCACATACATCTGTATGTATGATTTCCAACAAATTAGTTGCTCTCTCCATAGTTCCGGAGAATGGTGTTTTAGTCATCTTGCCCATGAGACACGGTTCGCAAGTACCAAGTGATTCATAATCAAGTGATTCCAAAAGTCCATCATTATGGAGTTTCTTCATGCGCTTTACACCGATATGACCTAAACGGCAGTGCCACAAATAAGTTGCACTATCATTATCAACTCTGCATCTTTTGGCTTCGACATTATGAATATGTGTGTCACTACTACCGAGATTCATTAAAAATATACCACTCTTCAAGGGTGCATGACCGTAAAAGATATTACTCATATAAATAGAACAACCATTATTCTCTGATTTAAATGAATAACCGTCTCGCATCAAGCAAGATCCAGATATAATGTTCATGCTCAACGCTGGCACCAAATAACAATTATTTAGGTCTAATACTAATCCCGAAGGTAGATGTAGAGGTAGCGTGCCGACGGCGATCACATCGACTTTGGAACCGTTTCCCACGCGCATCGTCACCTCGTCCTTGGCCAGTGTTCGCTTAATCCGTAGTCCCTGTTTCGAGTTGCAAATATTAGCAACAGAACCAGTATCAAATACCCAGGTGCTACTGCGAGCTCTGGTAAGGTACACATCAATAACATGTATATCACATATACCTTTGTTCACCTTGCCATCCTTCTTATCCGCCAAATACTTGGGGCAGTTCCGCTTCCAGTGACTAGTCTGCTTGCAGTAGAAGCACTCAGTCTCAGGCTTAGGTCCAGATTTGGGTTTCTTCTCCTGAACAGCAACTTGCTTGTTGTTCTTCTTGAAGTTCCCCTTCTTCTTCCCTTTGCCCTTTTTCTTGAAACTAGTGGTCTTATTGACCATCAACACTTGATGCTCCTTTTTGATTTCTACCTCCGCTGCCTTTAGCATTGCGAAGAGCTCGGGAATTGTCTTATTCATCCCTTGCATGTTATAGTTCATCACGAAGCTCTTGTAGCTTGGTGGCAGTGATTGAAGAATTCTGTCAATGACGCTATCATCCGAAAGATTAACTCCCAGTTGAATCAAGTGATTGTTATACCCAGACATTTTGAGTATATGCTCACTGACAAAACTATTCTCTTCCATCTTGCAGCTGTAGAACTTATTGGAGACTTCATATCTCTCAATCCGGGCATTTGCTTGAAATATTAACTTCAACTCTTGGAACATCTCATATGCTCCATGATGTTCAAAACGTCGTTGAAGACCCGGTTCTAAGCCGTAAAGCATGGCACACTGAATTATCGATTAGTCATCAGCTTTGCTCTGCCAGACATTCATAACCTCTGGTGTTGCTCTTGCAGCAGGCCTGGCACCCAGCGGTGCTTCCCGGACATAATTCTTCTGTGCAGCAATGATGTAACATCCCAAATTTTCAATTTGGAATGTTATACATAGATCATCATTTGCATATCATGCTTTATTGCATTTTGACAAATCCTCGATAAATCCTAAGCAACTCAAGGACCCTCGGAGAGAGTTGGGGATTTTCTCGTATTTTTCAAATTTGATTTTTCAAACGAGGATTTTTGGATTTTAATTATTTTTCTCTCCGGAAAAATATTTCATTTTAAAATAAAGGAGAGGAGAAAATATGACTTCTCCAAAACAATTGAAATACTGGAGGAAATATGCCTCGCCGCCCGCCGCCGGGAGCGCCCGAGCCCGGAGCCCCTCGCCGCCGGAGCACCCCTCCCCGAGCCCCGCCG